>NC_056735.1:133435874-133510874 GCF_019279795.1 Protopterus annectens
CAATGACCTCATTTGTTCTAGAGGAAAACCCTTTTGTGATAAGGTGTGCACCGTAGAAGGATTTCCTGACTACTGTGGCGATATATTTATCAAAGGAGAGACTGCTGTCCACCTGTGTTCCAAGGTTTCTTATCACACTTTCAGTGTTTAGTGAACTACCACCTATGTGGTAGTTCATGGATACCGACTTTTTCCCAAAGGGGATGACAATGCACTTCTTGGCATTGAGCTTGAGGCCATGACTTTGACCCCAAGCATCTATCTCTGTGAGGCCCTTTTGTAGAAAGTCTACATCATTAGGTAATTTTATTATGGCTCCCAATTTGCAGTCACCTGCGAATTTTGTTAGCCAAAGACCTTCTCTGTTGGCCTGCAATTCAGAGAAGAAGATGCCAAACAGGATAGGACCCAGGACCGAACCCTGTGGTACTCCACTCGTCATTGGTCCGAAGTTGGACTTGGAGTAGGCTACTTTTACTGTGTGGGTTCTGTCAGTGAGCCAGTTGGCCACCCATCTTGTGACATAGGATTTGTTAAATAAAATAAAAAGATAAATACACAGGAGGTTCAGGTTCAAAAGTTTACTGGTGTACACCAGGAGGCAAAAAACGCACAAGTACAGAATTTTGTCTGACATGAAACAGGAAGTACACAATTTTTATAGTCTTTACATTCAAGTTGTGCCCACCTTACTGACGTGGTATGTCACAGGGCATCTACATCACTTTAGCTTACAGTCTTCTATTCATTAAATAATGCTGATGCTGTATATTTTAAAAAAGGTTTCCTCTGGTAACAATACGGCCTTGCTATCCACCTGGTCAGACATAATGTCTTTCTGTAAAGTTACTTTTTCAAGGTTTCAAACTAGTCCGAATACAATAACAGATTCAATCTTCTAATACACTTCTTTGTTCCCCTGTAACACTTTCCTAACAGTTGCGTGTTATCTAGTAACACATACACAAGGCCAAATCATCCCAGCAGGAAAGAGCAGAAGATTTCATTATTTCACATATTCAATTTCCTGACCCAGCAGATAATCACTTGTGAAAAGCATAAACATTAAAACTTGCTGAGCTAGCAGCTGCCAGGGTCAGAGGTCAACTTGCTACAAGCCATACTGCAGTTTCAAAAACTTCTTTGCAATTACATATGAATTCATTCTTTTTGTTATATCATTAATAGAATAAAATGCATTACATACTACTTTGCTTTTAAACTAGCACTTCACATATATTCAAATACATATTTCTCTAACATTTTCCCTTCTATTAATACTTTTTATTCTATTTTGAAATATGCATAATGCTATTTTGTCTCCTAACCTCTTCCACTAAGGATTTTCAGCTAGGTGAGTCATTTGATCTATACTTCAGAAAAAGTTTTCGTCTGAGATCAATTTTTTCAATCTCGATATCTTGGTACAAAGTTTCAGTAACAGATACATCAATAAAATCTTTGATTAATCTTTTCATGCAGGGAATTCCACAACAAACACATGCTCCTATTAGGAGTAAACCCACACAAATAGCAATCAGAATATTCATTAGGATGGAACCCCACCCCCCAAATAGATTCTGGAAAGAGTCCGTCAGTGGGTTTGGGCCTGGTTCAGTCATGGCTGATACTTGCTGAATTACCTCTAGGTGGTTGTTAATTTCATGCCTATTGTCCGGAATGTATGCACAGCATTCTTCTTTGATAAGCGTGCACGTACCACCTCTCGCTGCTAGGGTGAAGTCAAGAGCCATTCGATTTTGTAGCACAACAGTTCTCATTGCATTCAGTTCATCAGTCACCAGTTCTAGGGCAGAGAAAGTTGCATTACTCATTACTTCGAGAAGTTTTGACAGCTTCCTCAACTCCCAGATTGATTTGACTGCTCCATATGCTGGGAATATTCCTGCCCAAGATATAACACTGTCACTCAAGTCCATATGAGTCAATTTGCTTTTATCCTTTACGGTATTATGGTCTTTCCAGCCAGCTTCGATTCATCCTACTGGATTTACAGGTTTTTCAACTGGACCTTCAGGTTTTCGGGCTGCTTCTCTCACGTTTCGTATTTTACCCAAAGGTAATTCTGCAGTATGTCTTATAGCCGGAACCAGATAACCCAAAAAACAACTGCCGGACCAATTCTCAGGTAGCCATTTGTACGCTTTTTTCCCACAAATAAAATAACAATTTTCTACTTTAGTACTAATACGCATTAACCCTGCATGAAACATTTTCTGGTCTATAACTGACGATTGTTTAAATAAAACAGGATTCTTGCAAATTTCATTCATGGTTGTTTTCACTGAGTTCAAATATGAGTCATAATTAGTATTGCAAAAAGTATTGCCATTACTAGTCTTAATATAACACTGATAAGATATCGTTATATTACAATTGCTCCAGCCCACCTGGAGAGTATAATTTTTATAAAAACATACAATTCCCTTTTGTGTGACAGGTAAAAACAAAGCTATTTTGCCCTGTGATCTCACAGTTCCTGTGTCAAAAAGCAAATTTTCCCAAGTCTCATTTATCCCCAGAGGGACAACGGACATTATCAGTCCTCCATATGCTGTTGGTATAGCTGTACAAACCCAGCAATTTGAAATGTTCATAGTCTCTGCATATACACATTTCATGGCTAGGTATGTGTTAAAATTTGGATGCCAGTCTATAGATATTTTGTCACGCCTTCCTACTTTCACTTGTGTGGTTGAGTGTAGGAAAAACCACAACAAGAGGAAAATTGTCACAATTATAGTCAATAAATGTATACTCAACAAAATGATTATGCAACATCTCTGGGGTTGATCTACATTTCTATTCGCTTTGTTCTTGGGCATTTTGCCCTTGTTGTATATCAGTCACAAAGTTTTTATCAAGTTGAAAGTTCTTTACCGGTTTGCAGTGTGTCAAATGGACCCAGGACATCCTCTCAGCCACTCTGGCTGCAGTAGGCATTGCCAATAGTACCTGGTACAGTCCTTCCCACTTTGGACTCGCCCAATTCTTCCTCTTCATCACTTTTATCCACACCCACGTTCCCGGAGCCAAAACTGCTTCCACCGGTCTGGTCTGTTCCTTATCTGAAAAAGAGTTAAACTGCAAAACAGATTTATTTGTTAACAGTTTCCTCATCTAACTAGCTAATGAACTGTCAGCCTCTTGCTCTGCAGGCATGAGAGCTTTCCACTGAGGCACATAATATGCTCTCCCAAAAACCATTTTGAAGGGAGTCAACCCCTTCACATTTGGAACTGTTCTCATACTCAGCAGCACTAAAGGCAAACAGTATATCCAATTCTTCTGAGTCTCATCAACTAACTTCCTAAGTTTATTCTTAAGGGTTCCATTGTACCTTTCCAACAGTCCTGCAGACTGTGGATGGTAGGCACAATGGTTTTTCAAGGAGATTCCGAAAAATCTTCCAAGTTGTTGGATTGTCTGATTGACAAAATGTGTGCCATTGTCACTATAAATCCTTTCCGGAATGCCAAATCTAGGGATTACTTCTTTTATCAGGGCTTTCGCCACTGTTGCTGCATCTGGATTTTTGGTTGGAAAAGCTTCTACCCATTTAAAAAACATATCTACAATGACTAGACAATATATTTTCCCTTCACATTTATTCTATTCTATGAAATCCATACAGATAGTATGGAACAGGTACGGTGGTATAGGAAAACTTCTTTGCTTAGGTTTAAATGCCGCTTGTGCATGGTGCTTGTTACAAGTATGACAAACTGCACAAAATGTTTTTGTGTAGTTTGTGAATCCATATGTTTGGAATATTCGGTTTACTAACTGTACCATACCCCCTGTTGAGACATGGCACTGCCCATGGCTCAACAAAGCTGCATATCTAAATAAATTAGACGGCAATATCGTTTTTTTCTCTTTGGAAATGTACAGTTCATTTTCAAGAATTGCGCCTTGTTTTTCCCATTTTTGTTTTGCTGCTTTTGTAGTAAGCATCTGCATTGTTTTCAACATGTCTACATCTAAAATCCTCAGAGGGTTGTAATTCCTCATTCAAAAGTAAAGTTTCAAAGTCTGAGGCTGCTTGCTTTGCAGCTGCATCAGCTCTCGCATTGCCTTTCGAAATCTTATCCTGTTTTGTATGAGCTACACATTTGCAAATAGCTACTTTAGTAGGTAACTGAATAGATTCTAATAATTCCAAAATAAATTGCACATGATTAATTGGTTTTCCACTAGATGTTATCATTCCCCTATTTTTCCATTGTTGCGCAAATACATGTACTGTAGAGAAAGCATACTGGCTATCAGTATATATGTTTACACATTTGTCTTTTGCTAAAGCTATCAATTCTGCTGCTTGTGCAGACAAGTTATGTGGTAAGGGTTGGGCTTCTAAAATGTCAGTGTCTGTAACTACTGCATACCCCACTAGATTCTTTCCTGTAGGGCCCCTTCTGCATGAGCCGTCCACGTAATATGTCACCTCGGCATCATCCAAGGGCATATCTGTAAGATCTTGTCTAGGCAAGGCTAACTGTTCAATTTCCTGCAGGCAGCTGTGCGGTGTGCCATCCACAGGAGTTGGGAGTAATGTTGATGGATTTAATGTCGTACATCGTTCAATTGTCATATGAGGTTGGCTCAGCAGTATAGTCATACATAAAAGATGTCTAGCAGGCGAGAGATATGCTACTTTTTCTTGCAGTAAAATTATTGCGACTGCATGAGGCACCCTCACGCCACTGGGTCTAACTGTGATGAATAATAGGCTATGGGGCGTTGCTTATCCCCATGTTGTTGCATCAGCACTGACGTCATATATCCTTGCTTGCAATCTACGGTCTGAAAGAACCGTTTGTGATAATTTGGGAGTCCTAAAACTAATGAAGAAGCTATCAACTGCTTCAACCTGCAGAAAGCCGTTTCTGCTTCGGGTGTCCATTGTAATAAATCTTGTGCTGCCATTGGTGTTTTATATATAGTCAGTCAGTGGAGCAGATTCCAAAGCATAATTTGGTATCCAACTCCAACAAAAATTAGTTGTCCCCAAGAAGGACATAATTTCCTTCTTGGTTGCTGGTTTGGGTGCTTGTAAAATTGCTGTCTTTCTATCTTCATCTAATATCCTACCTTCATTGGATATCACATATCCTAGGTATCTAATTTGCTTTTTCCAGAGTTGTATCTTACTTTTGTTCACTTTGTGTCCTTGTGTTGCTAAGAATTTCAATAGCGCTATAGTATCTTCCCTGCATTGCTGCTGGGTGCGGGCTGCTAGCAAAATGTCATCTACATAAAGTAGAATTTGACTTCCTCCTGGTGGGGTGAACCCTGCCAGGTTGCTAGCCATTTCTTGTGCAAATATTGTTGGGCTCTCACAATATCCCTGTGGTAGTCGAGTATGGGTATACCTTTTACCCTGAAATGTAAATGCAAACCAGTATTGACTATCAGGATGTATAGGTATTGAAAAGAAAGCATTACTGATATCTACCACAGAGAAATACTTTTGTTGCGGTTTTAAGTCATTCAACAAAGTATGTGGGTCTGGCACCGTGGGTGCTCTGGGTATCACTGCATTGTTTACAGCTTGTAAATCTTGAACCATCCGCCATTCCCCGTTTGCTTTTTTAAAAGGAAATAGGGGTGTGTTACATGGTGAATCAGGAGATTCTACCAGTACTCCTTCCCTAAGTAATGCTGCTATTATAGGCTTGATTCCTATTTCTGCATCTTTTCTCAAAGGGTATTGTCTTTTCTGTGGTCTAAATGCTGACTTTGGTGTAATTATAACTGGTCCTGCTGTTTGAATAAGTCCTACATCTGACTTGCCTGTTGACCAAAGAGTCGTTGGTATCTCACATAAGGCTTTCTCTTCTTCTTCTAGATTGCAAGTGTACAGCCGGGTGCGTCTGCGTCAACCAATTCAACTTTTGTTTCTGTATTCCCTGTTCTGACAATTCTAAGTCAGTCTGTTTCTCCCATCTTGTTACCTTTTCTCCTAAGTCTGCCCATTTTACGTTTTTATTCTTTGTCACGCTGACATGTGGCAATCGATTTGACCTATATAATGCAAGGAATTCTTGAGGTAATGAACAGCTAACTACACTGTTCCCCTCAGTATCCCAATACAAACTACGTAATACTAATCTAGTTGCACGATTTCTGAACAATTCTTGCTCATATTCTCTATCAGGTCCTGGCGTATGACAGTAGTATAGAGTACAGTGCATCAAATGCTGTCGATCAGTGTCAAGGGAGGGGGCTTTACTGATGGCTACGTTCATCAGTTCCTCAGTTACTGCCCCTGGACCAGTCGTAACTAGGTCTTGGCTGTACCAATAAAAAGTTTCACCCGCCGATCGCACCACAAAAGTATCCATTTGTCTCTGTGCCTCCATACCCTGCACAGTTGGAACTACTGCTATGCCAAATATCTGCATAAGGTCCCTACCCAATAGGTTCACTGGACACTTTGCAGAAACAACAATTTTACTTCTTTGGGTCACACCTGAAACAGGGTCAGTTATTGCTATATCATAGGAGAGTGGTTCCCTGTATAGCTGTCCATTTTCAGCTTTCACTAATATATAATCAGGTGATTCAGAATGTTCTGGTAACTTAGAGGGGTGTATCAGAGTCTGTGATGCTCCTGAGTCACACAGGAATTTGACTTCCCTTCCCTCCACCAGAAGTGTAACTTCCGGTTTTGTGTCTGCTAAGTAGAGCTCTAGGCTCAATAATGCTAAATCCAAAATTTCACTTTCTTCATCCTCCATATCTACTTGCACTTCCTCTATTCCTTCTATCACATTTACATTTGTCCTCTGTTTATTAACTTCTCCTGATGATTTCTGACTTATGCATGATGTATCTTCACTATCATATAGTCAGTCCTCATCTCACTTGTCTTCTGTGATTACCTTCTTATTCTGTTTACAGTCCCTTGCTAGATGTCCCTTCTTCCCGCACTTAAAGCATTCACCTCTCTTTTTCCTTTCCTCAAAATCTTCTGACCATTTGTCAGACTATATATTTCCCTGGGCATTTTTCTTTCCCTTTTTACCTGACTAACACGAATACTTCAGCTCCGTCTTCAGCAGTGAAGACTTGCGCCTTTTTATTCTTTTTGCTATTAAAATGTCTTTCAGCATGTCTAGCATATTCAAGTAAGGCTTGTAGCCTACCTGTTCGATGGTCTATCATATGCTTCATAATGAAGCTACTGATAGGTGCAATGCAACCTTTTAAAAATGCATTTTTCAGTTGTTGTTCATACGGGTAATCATTCACTTGATTTTCAGGAACTGTCATACCGCTATGATTATTAAAACATTCCAATAATCTAGCATAGTACCCATCTATCGTCTCATTTTCCTGTTGTATGCATTGGTTAATGCAAGTCCAGTCTGCTCTAGGTTTCCATTTCTCAGAGATTCTGTCTGTAAGACCTTTTACTCTGTTGTCTAGCTCTGCGTCACTATGTGGGAGTGGTTTAAGCTCTGCATTATGAGGATTCCAGGTGCCACAAATCATGTGCCAATCTGGACCTATAATTTGTCTGACTACTTTTTCTACTTCTTCCCCATTCAAGTGGTAACTCAACCTCATGCCTTGCAAATCTTCTAAAAATTTCGTAAAATTAACTTTCGGATGGGGGATTCCCTCAGTAGCTTTCCGGATATCCTCCGGTGTCCATGGTCTGTATACTAAGAGAGTTGGGTCCTGCCCTGCCTGAGGATTTGGGACCTCTATAAGCGGACATATCTCTTCCTCATTCTCATCCTGTAGGTTTCTCTCTATTTGATACGATTCTACGTCCCCATGTATCTTACATGCTTGGGACCTAGTTTCAATAGTATCTCTAACAAATGGTTGTGGTCTCGCTGAGACCTCAGGATAACACGAAGGTGGACCAACCTGTCCACTTGCTTCATATCCTGAAAAAGGCAACGGAGGGAGCAGGGGAGGAGGAGCTGTTGCTATTACTATGTTATTATCTTCTTTGTCTAAAAATAATGCCTTTGAATTTTTAGTCTTTTGTTCCCTACGGTTTGCTTCCTCAATCCACCTGTGTGCCTGAGGAATGCCTAATTGGCGTTGCTTTTTTGACTTACCTCCCGCATCAGATTTAAGTTGCTTAAGGTGTTTAACCAGTGAGGTTTTATCTAATTTACCATCTAATTCATATTTGTGAACCCATTTCATATAATACCTAACATTATCAGAACGCTGTGATTGCATATATTTTGCGTCTTCGGTTAGGGGCGGATCTCGCGATGTTTTAGTGCACTCATTTCCCATGTTAAAAAAAATGTTACGTAACTCTTCTTATCATGTGGTACCAAAATTTCAGTTCCTTTTCACAGTTTATCTAGAATAACTGCCTACCTTATTCTGTTACCCTGATCTATGACCAAATACACAGTAATTCCTTTTGTCCCTGATCTGCATAACAAATCTTGACAACAATATTTACTCTAACCTAGTCCCTGATCTAAAACAGAAAAAAGGCAAAATCTTCCTATCTGAGCCTTCCGGTATTGAGCCGTCCAAGATCCGCTCTTCGGCCACAGATCAGAAAGTGGCCAGCCTCTTTAAACGACAATTCAGTCGGAGGTCATTTCACCCAAGAAGAACCATTTCAGTAACTTCTCCTGTGCAGTATTCGACCACCGGTAGACTCTGATCTGTAGCTGTCTGAGCGATTTCCGGCTAAAGAAGGACCAAACTGTTAAATAAAATAAAAAGATAAATACACAGGAGGTTCAGGATCAAAAGTTTACTAGTGTTCACCAGGAGGCAAAAAACGTACAAGTACAGAATTTTGTCTGACATGAAACAGGAAGTAAACAATTTTTATAGTCTTTACATTCAAGTTGTGCTCACCTTACTGATGTGGTATGTCACAGGGCATCTACATCACTTTAGCTTACAGTCTTCTATTCTTTAAATAATGCTGATGCTGTATATTTTAAAAAAGTTTTCCTCTGGTAACAATACGGCCTTGCTATCCACCTGGTCAGACATAATGTCTTTCTGTAAAGTTACTTTTTCAAGGTTTCAAACTAGTCCGAATACAATAACAGATTCAATCTTCTAATACACTTCTTTGTTCCCCTGTAACACTTTCCCAACAGCTGCGTGTTATCTAGTAACACATACACAAGGCCAAATCATCCCAGCAGGAAAGAGCAGAAGATTTCATTATTTCACATATTCAATTTCCTGACCCAGCAGATAATCACTTGTGAAAAGCATAAACATTAAAACTTGCTGAGCTAGCAGCTGCCAGGGTCAGAGGTCAACTTGCTACAAGCCATACTGCAGTTTCAAAAACTTCTTTGCAATTACATATGAATTCATTCTTTTTGTTATATCATTAATAGAATAAAATGCATTACATACTACTTTGCTTTTAAACTAGCACTTCACATATATTCAAATACATATTTCTCTAACAGGATTCATGCCCAGTTTAGTGAGTTTATTTATAATTCTAGAGTGAGGGATGGTATCAAAAGCCTTGGCAAGGTCAAGATAGGCTGTGTGCACTACCTTGCCCTCATCTACGGCTCTAGTGACTGCTTCAAAGAAGCCAATCAGGTTTAGTAGACATGATCCATCTTTTACAAACCCAAAATGAGTGGGGTCCAGGGTTTGGAGATTACCTATGTCTTTGTTTATAAGCTCTAAGATGATACGTTCCATGGCCTTGCAGACCAGGCTTGTCAAGCTAATGGGGCGGTAGTTTCTGGGATGTGTGGTGGCACTCCCTTTGTGGAGCAAGATAACCATCACTGTATGCCATTCAGTAGGCAAATAGCTTGAGGTGAGGTTATGACTGAACATGGTACTTAGGTGGGGTGCAAGTTTGTTCTGTAGTTCATGCAGTACGCAGCCTGGGATGTTGTCTGGTCCCATGGATGCTGTGTCCTTGGCTTTGGAGAGTGCAGTCTTTACTTGTTCATCCGTGATTACAGGGTCTTTTCATTCTTCCGGTATTAAGATGGGCTGTTTGGAGGATAAGAGGGGGTAAAGTTGGCACTGAACCTATCTGCCAAGATGTTGGCAATATCAGTTGGTTCTGTATATTTAGTGCCATTGTGCTGTAGCTCAGAGCAGATCTGAGTGTTGCCATTGAGATTCTTGACATATCTGTAGCATGCTTTGTGATTATCTTTGGAATCAGTGGAGATTTTATTTTCATAACTGGATTTGGAGGATTTTATGACGCATCTCAGCTTCTTGCTGAGGCTGACCAGGGAGTTCCTCCAATCTTGGAATTTTACTCTTTTTTGCAACAGCTTCTTCCTTGTGTTGTAAAGTTTACTTATGGAGGGGGACCACCAGATTGGCTTTCTTTTTTTGGAGAATAGCATCTTGGTTCTGTTCGGGATGGCATGATCCATGCACTCATGTATGTTCTTATACAGTGCATTTGTGTAAGATTCAGCATTCATACGTCTACTTTCCATCTGCATGGGTGTCGTGAAGTTTGCCACTTCTGTCTTAAGAAGCATGAAGTTGGCTTTGGAGTAGTTTTTGACGGTGGTTTCCTTAATGTGGGGTGGGGGTGGGATATGGATGTCTAGGGTGATTAGCTTATGGTCGGATCTGACCAGCGAGGAGATTACCTCTGGCGTGGAACACCGGTTACCCATATTGGTAAAATATATGTGTGTGTGTGTGTGTTTATATATATATATATATATATATATATATATATATATATATAGATATATATAAGCATTGTTGTAAATGATGTCAGTGCATTGTCAGCATAGTATTTGCGCCATTGTGTGCTGACTGTTGACAGCTGGATTGGACTGGACACTTGGTTGGTGCTTGTGCATGGTCAGTGATTAGTTCTACTGCTCACATTTTAATCTTTCCATGCAGTCTGACTATGGGTCTGTACTGTAGCTGTGACGAGGAGCTGTTCATCAGGCGAAATGTCCTGGTTGCATGCGTAGTTAATAAGCACTGAGGCTCATCATGCATGCAGTGTAAATAGTGTTAGCATGGCTGTGATTCCAGATGCGGTATTTCTGCATTCCCTGAAGAGTGTCATGTGTCGCTATCAAAACAGCTTAATTTGCCTCATAAGGAGTTTGACATTTATGACTTAGTTATGTTTGTTTTTTTTTTTTTTTATTTAAAATCAAATTTTGGAAATGACTAAATGAGATCCTAAAATACATATTGGGTGTCCTGCAAGTTGTACTTTAGTTACTTTATATGCAAACATAGTGCCAGAGTACACATATATTTCAAGGTTTGTATTGTCTAACCTATATATTTAATTAAGCAATTCTATTTTTTACTCTGAAATGTATGTATGGGAACAACATACACGGAACAGTATTTATGCATTGCACGCGGCTTTATTAAACATATTAATCAGTCGTTGTTGCGTCTTTCGGCTTTTCCCAGTTAGGGGTCGCCACAGCGGAACTCCGGTCCGCTAATGATTGACAGTTGATTTTTACGTGCTGAGTTGCAAGCCCTAACGCACAACCTTCAACGAAGGTACGCCCATTAACGCATGTCTCCGCGCAGAAGACGCTCTAGCTGAGAGTCGAACCGGTCAGCGTTTTACTGTGAATCAACAACGCTACCGCAGCACTAATCAGTAATTTAAATATATAATCTCACGCTAAAAAAATCGTTGAATAAGATTAAAATTCAGTGAATATAAATGAGGTGTTAGAGAACAATCTAAGAAAGCAAATTATAGGAGAATGTTATTATACTTAAACTGCAAATCACAGAAAATAATGACAGGGAGCATAATCCCAGAGGCTACATAGTTTAATAATTCAACCCATTCGGAAACAATACGTACTGCATTTCACATTAGGAACTGCATACACTATTAGAACGTAAATATTTCATTAAATTAGCTTCAGAATCAGGAGCATTAGGCTTCCAATTTCTTTTAATTCCACCGATGTTCGGTTGCTTTCCTCTATTTCATATTTTTTCACTTAGGCTTATAACATTGGCTCAAATTAGGCAACATTTTCTCAACAACGAGTAAACGTGTAAGTGAATATTCTGCTGTTAGACTGTTCAAGAAGCATTTGATCAGCTCAACGACAACTCACTGCACACAATGTATTCTTATGTGGAATTTACTTTATTAGAACAAATTGTGTAAATACACCATCAACACACCTTCATGAAGCAAAACTGAAACTTTAGATGTGGGCCAAATGTGCAGCTAAAATGTAAAAGGAAGAAATGAGCCTGGATTGCTAGCATACAAGCCATGAAGCTAGTTCTTTCTGCTAATACTGACAGTTTCAAACAACGTCTCATGTACATTTCTAGTAGAAAAGTAACTGTTGAATAAAAAATATAACAGGGATGAAAGAAAGATAAAATAAATAGAAATGTAAATACGACTTCTAAATAGACTATTTCTCGGCTCCTGAAATATATGGGAAGCATTGCTTAAGGGCTCTGCTGAGCCAAACATATAATGCAGACCTGCAGAGGTTTGTATCCATTAATAATGCATTAATAAGGCACTGTTTTCAAGAGCTAGTAACTGCAAATCTTGCAGATGGGGTCACATACTTCCATGCACATTACATTTATCTCTGTAATATGTAGATTTCTCTTAGATTTTCAGAAATATCGTAATATGCCTAATTTCATTTGTATATGTCTAATGTTGCAACACAACTTACAAATAAGTTAGTCTGTCACAGCATGATTGCCAAAAGGAATAAATGAACACATACATGCATACATACATACATATGTAAATACATACATACATATATACATGCATATATACACATTACACACACACACACACACACACACACACACACACACACCTCTACTTTTACCTACCTACTTCTTAAATAGCCTACTTTTAACTTCCATAGCTTTAATAGAAATATTCTTAACCATTAATTTGTCAAGATTCATTACAGGAGTGGAATAAAAATGCACTCTTCTTGGCAAAACAGAGAAAATTTAAGTGACATGTTATATTTAAAACCTAATGTTTTGTGGAAAATAACAGTTCAGGAAAGAGTCTTTCCCATGCAACACAGTTATACTTGGTGTAAGGATGCTAGAGGTAAAACACCCTACATAGGGGTGGTTGGGGCTTGCCCATTGCAGGAACACTTTGCTTTCTGATGTTTACTATACTTTTATAATGTTTTTGGGTTTAGCCTTAATAACTTTGATTAGTTACTGTGCATATCAAATTTTCGAAAGCAGGCAGTTCTTTGTTTTAACTGTCAAGTGTTTGCCCAATTTCTGTTTCATATGACAGTGGATGCCTCATCTCTTTGTCACGCATTCATTCATCCTTTAATAATTCACTTAACCAGGGCCAGAGTATAGTCAACCCAACACTCAGGCAGTACAAGGCTGAATAAATCTTACATAGAGCAACAAACCAACACAAAAGGCCCACAAACCTCTTCACTCATACACTGAATGCACATCTGCTAACAATCTGGATGATCACCACGGGGATGTGGGAAGGGACGACATCACCCTGTAAAAAACAATATGAACTCAGACAGGACATGCAGACTCCAATGAGAAAGTATCATGGCTAAGAAATGAACTGCAGAACCTAGAGCTGTGATGCAGTAGTGCTTAAAACTATTACGTTGTGCTGCCCCTCTAAATAATTGACCAAAATTATAAGATGTAAGATAATCATTTGCTACATCTGGATATATCGCACTTTTATTTATTTAACATTTGTTGACCAGGAAAGTCCAACTAGGACAGAGCCTATTTTCAGCAGAGGCCTGGGTAAAACACTCTAGACACTGTCTTTGGAATGTGGAAGGAAACCAGAGTAGCCAGAGGAAACCTACTTGCATGTAAACAAAAAAAATGACATGATACTTTTGGCCTTTCTGCAACAAGTAGTTATTTCTTGTATTCTTCCTTTAAACAGGGAACTTAAAAGATCAGAAACATACAGCTGTAAGATACCCTCATTCATATCGCTTGATATGAACTGCACGTGTATTGCTTTTGTGAGTTATCCTGTCATGTCTTTTTCTATAAGGTGCCTAGCTTCATTTTTGTCTCTGCTCTTGATGGTACCTTCCTCATCTGTTTATCAGTTTCCTGAGGGTATTTTGAAAACATTAATAGCCAAGCTTCTGGAAGTGTCCTTTTTGCCATTTCTGATTTTTTTGAGAACATATCATGAGAATGGATGAGACAGTTTCCCTTTATAAAATTCCTCTCTTTGGGTTAATCACACGAAGAATGATGCCCATGTGCAATCTTTATAGTTGCAAAGTAAAACATTATGTATTTCTATAATGCTTGTTACAAGACAAGGATAACAGGAAAGAAAGTTTTTTTTTTGTTTTTTTTTCAGGGGGATACTATATATAGTGCAGATTTTTTTCACCTGATGTTGATCCCATCATTTTCAGGGTACATCATTATGTAAGTAAAATATTTGTCAAAATCTGATACATGTAGAAAGGACTGAGCATGATGATTTAGTTTATACCTTTCAAATAGCCAGATTTTCGCAGAATGTCTAGATTTTTGCCTCATACTTTTTGTCTGTTGCTAACAAAATTTGTGGTTTTATGACAAATCACTGGGATGACCTGAGGATTGAAGTCACCAAATAATGACATACATTTGAGTTTCAGACTTCAAATCCTCCAGAAAATGTACATTAACACAAACCCTGTTACTTTAGCAACTTTCTAAGTTTATAAGAGCAATATTTAAAATCTGTCCCTATTTTTGGTGCCCCCCCCCACTTTATCAGGCTTTGTCCAGATTTCTTGCACTAAGAGGTTGAGAGGTATGTTTATGCTGTAGAGCTACATCTTAAAGACGTGTTCTGGTGGTTTTATTAAGGAATGCCTGTCTTTGCTTGAAATAGTCATATGAAATATTTTTGGGTGTCTGTCCTTTGTATACCATGATATGTATCCATTTGCAGATATGGTTCTACACACAAAGACCAATCTCTGCTTTAGAACAGTACTTGTTCTAGAATCCACATTAGAACTCCCTGTCTGCAGTGTTGCTATGTGTTCTACAGTTGTTTGCACCAAAATGCCATTTTCTTTTTCACATTGAGACATGTAAGTTCTGATGCATTTCATTTAACTGAACTTTTTTGGAAATGATACTCTTTTTCTGCATTGCATGCTTTGAATCCTGTTTATCTCACTCAGTGTTTTTTTTTTTTTTTGACATTTTAAGTGTAGAGAAACTATTCCACTTCTCAGACTCTTGCATTTTTGCTGCTCATACACTTCAGTTTGGCAAGCTACTGAAACAAAATAAAGTCCCCCCCCCCCCAAAAAAAAAAAAAAGATTTTGATTTCAATATGCTGTAAAAACACATGTATGGGATTATATTCTACTCACCTGCAAGTCCATAATGGATTTTCTGTTAAAGTAATTCAAATAATGCTGCTGTCCTACTGACTAGGCAATATATCTCAGACTCCTGAAAAATAAGTTCTTGCCCAGATTTTCAAGTCACAGCATTTGTTCAAATCGTACATAACCTTATTCAATATAAACAAGTCAATCACAAAATTGTGCTGTTGAGCTATGAATACTATTATAGGTCAAATTTTTTTTCAATGTAGCCTCAAGGAAAATTACTTCCAAAACTGAATAACTTCCACTTTACCTGTTCTGCCTCCTACCCTGTCATTCACACAAACGCTAATTCAGGTTCACAAACTTTTCAATCACTATTAAACATATGTTTTATTGCACCTTCTGAATTTGAAGCTACTACAATTTTAATAACAAACCTAGACAGATTTAATAGTTTAGTCAGGACAGATTGCTCCACAACTGACCATCTCTTAGAAAATTGTCTTTAGAAGTGCCCAAATTGTAGTTGTAGACATAGTTTTACCTGTTAACCTGTAAACTATATGTATTAATGTGCTATTTATAGAAATGTCAGTTACTGATATTTAAAGGATGCCAAGTCAAAATAAACAAAAGACATTGATCACTATTGATTGCCAGCCCTTGGTTTATATTTCGGTGAATTCGGTGTGTTTTAGTCTGACTTGCTCTACCGTTATTGACAAGTATAATAGTAATCCATTGGTATTACATAATTTTACTTTGATATAAGAATTAACAAACACTCATTAAGCTTAGTCTGCAAAATAAATATGCGTGTTTGTTTGTTATTAGATCTTAGCTCCATAGACACAGACAGAAGGTTTTGGGGTCTTGTTGGAAAGCATATCAAAAACTTTTCAGCTCCAGGCCGTATCGGTGCAAAACTTTAAATAGACCGTTGTTGCTTAAGCTTAAACAGATGTAATCATTCTGATATATATATATATATATATATATATATATATATATATATATATATATATATATACACACACACACACGTATATGTATGTATGTGTAAGTTAAAGTATGTGACATAGTTTGTTTGCAATGTGGGATACACTGAGATTATGTACTGAGGTGTATTCAGAAAGCAAATATGTGGCAAATAATGAACATAGGTATATGTAGATGGCATAATATTAGTACAAGTAAAAACTCTGGCCAGTCTGAAAAAGTAAACATACATACAATATACATACAATGTTAATGTAAGACTCTACAGCTTTATCATGACACGTTGAGCTTGCTATATCATTTAAATTCCGAAAGGTTGTGGGCATCTTGTTTCTTAGCACTCATATTTATATATTCATGAAGACTACTGAAAGACGAGTGAAATTAGAAGTGCTGGTGGAAACATCCAGGATTATTGCAGCGTTTTTGATTGGGTGAGACTTTCAGGTGAGTGACGTGCTGCGTTCTATGGGATATAAGGGAGAAAAGGATTCACATGTCAGTAGTCAGGGTATTTCACACAGCACTATGACACTGAAAATTAGGGTGGGAGGTAGAACTATTGCTCTTTCTTTTAGTGAGAGGGAGAGAGCATCGGTATGTGGTGTACAATGGTGCTCTGTACGATTGCTGAAGGAAAATCCTGCACAAAATTTTGGGGAAAATATAGATATTAATGAAGAGCATATTGCAATCGGATAATTGACATATTCTAATTTAAGGATTCATATATGTTTATATCATATGTGTATTGACTCTGGCTTGAGCATTATATTAATTAATGGGATACATGAATGCAACCACAGTGCATCACAGCAAAATGGTATTAGTCAACTAGGTTTAGTCAATTCCCTTTTAAATCAAAAGATATTTATTCAGTGTTAATAGTCAAGGGTGCAATGGGGTGCACTTGCACCTTCCTAGAATTGGCTGGCTGGGAGATTAATCTTTTTTTAATTAAAAAAAATATGTTTTTTTTTTTTAAGGGCGTTCTTCCGCCGACTTGGAATTCAAATTCCAGAAGATGTTTGGACTGTGGACAATGTACAAGTGAGAGGTAGGTGTGTGCGAGTATAAGAAATAGGTAGGGGTATATGGATGTAAGAAGTAGGTAGGTAGTGAGTGTATGTGTGAATGTAAGAAGTAGATAGGTAAAAGTAGAGGTGTGTGTGTGTGTGTGTGTGTGTGTGTGTTTGTATATGTATGTGTATAAGAAGTAGGTAGGACTTTGTGTGCACGTGTGTGTGTGTGTGTGTGTGTGTGTGTGTGTGTGTGTGTGTGTGTGTGTGTGTGTGTGTGTGTGTGTCATGTGTAAGAGGGAGGTAGGGGTGTGTATGTGTGTTTGTGTATAAGTAAGAGGGGGGTAGGGGTGCGTGCAAGGGGGGCATATACCTTGCAATTATTCAATTTTTTGCCTCATATTTTCGGTTTGTTTCTCATAAAATTGTGTTTTTTTTTTGGCAAACCATTGAGGACTGAAGTTAGAAAATAATGGCAGACATTTGAGTTCTAGATTCCATATCCTCAGAAAATGCATACCAGTGCAAACTTTGTTGTTCTATGCACTTTCTAAGGAGATATAGAGGATTTATGTGTGTGATCATACCTCTCAACTGTATAAAATTTCACAGAATGTCCAGATTTTTGCCTTGTATTTTTGGTCTGTTCCACATAAAAATTCTGTTTTTTTTTTTCTTTTGACAGATGAGCTAAGGATTAAAGTTACTAAATAATGACATGCATTAGAGTTTTAGACTTCATATCTTTCAGAAAATGCATTCTAACACAAATCCTGTTAGTCTAGCAACTTTCTGGGCCTTTGTCCCCAACATTATAAGAGACTTTCTCCAGATTTCTTGTGCTAAGAGATCGAGAGGTATGGTGTGTGTGTGTGTGTGTGTGTGTGTGTGTGTGTGTGTGTGTGTGTGTGTGTGTGTGTGTGTGTGTGTGTGTGTGTGTGTGTGTGTGTGTGTGTGTTTGTTTGTGTGTGTGTGTGTGTGTGTAACAGGTAGGTAGCATAGCTCTCAGCTGTCCAGGTTTTTGCAGAATGTCCACATTTTTCCCCATATTCCTCCCAAATAGGATTGAAGTTGCTAAGTAATGACAGACATTTCAGTTTTAGACATCATATCCTTTAGAAAAATGCATACTAATGCAAATCCTGTTAATCTAGCAATTCTCTAAATTCATGAGAACAATATTTATAATCTGTCCCTATTTATTTTAGGCTTTGTCCAGATTTCTTGCACTAAGAGGTTGAGGTGTGTGTGTGTGTATGTGTGTGTGTGTGTGTGTGTGTGTGTGTGTGTGTGTGTGTGTGTGTGTGTGTGTGTGTGTGTGAGAGAGAGAGAGAGAGATAAATCCCCTAGTTAGAGTTAGCAGGAGGAATTTATTCTCAAGTGCATTTTCAAGGAATTGTGAGCTTCAAGGGAAGAGAAGTTTACTGCTGCTCATGCTAAGTCTGTTTTCAGTGTGCACCTGTTTTGTGTAGTAAATAGTATCACTATTGTGGCATAGCATTTTAAAGCAGTGTTAGTAGCACAGCAGGTAGCATACTTGCATCTTGATGTAGAGGATTGTAGGTTCTATTCCCACAGCATGTAAAATGTTCAAAACTACAAATTTAAAACACACTCTAACAAGTGGTGCTGTATTATACAAGGGCTATAGTGATCCTAAGAGTGTGTGCAAGGGGCCTATGATTTGAAAACAGCCCAAACGTAAACTTAACCTGCCACTGGACAGATGCGTTTTCTTTAAATGTGGGTTTCAATGCTGTTTCAGTGAATGTGAGATTCAAAGGTAGAGAAGTTTTAATGCTAAGTCTGTTTTCATTGTAAGACTATTGCTTTGTTTAGCAAATGTCTATTAGTGTTTGTGCTACAGAATTTGAAATACAAATTGTAAATTCAACCCAAATATCTGTAATCATTATGGAAGCAAAGCATAAAACAGTATGCACACTGAGAGTTTTGAACAGTGCTTAATGGCAACTGGGAAGAAATAGCCAAGTAATGGGGCACTGGAATGGCTGCATGGGGGGGGGGTGCATGGAGGGCTGAGTGGCAGGGATATGGGTTTGCACCCCCTTGCAAATACTCCTGCAGGCTCCCCTGTGAATAGCAAGACTGTATATCTATTGTGCAGTCTCATGCTTTGTATATTTAGTTATGCAGGATGTGGAATTACAATCATGTAAAAGGCAGTTTTACAAGCTTCACTTTTTTTGTATAATTTTATCAAAGTTAGCATTATGCATTGTCAGCTCTGCTTTTTTTCTTTATTTTTCAGAACTCTTTAAAAATTCTGTGAACTCTTATTACATTATACCATTTTTTAAGCTCTTAAGGACTTTACTGACACTTGCTTCATTCAGTACATGAGCCAGAAGTTAAGAAGGGCTCAAGCTAGACTCCATTGGTCATTAAGGGACAAAATGCCTTTTTTTAATAGTTTCTTAAGGGTGCAGATGTCAGAAGCATATAACTTAGCCTTTTTCCTGTCTTAAAAAAGTCATTACAGCTTCATTGCTTTACTCTTTCATGCACATTTTCATAGTTTCTCTCATTCACTGTGCTTATAGTGTTATGCTTATCTGCTTCAGTTGTTTCAAATGTGTAGGACTGCAGTAATCATTAACCAAAACAATGTAATAACATATAAATCACACTATGTCTGGTTTATTTTATTGGAATCTTAACACAGAACCAAAATTATGTAGTGTTAAGTTTCTTCACAATAAAGGGTCTTATTCAGAAATTCTCTTTGCATCCATTAGGATGGCATGCAGATACACAGACAGTCATGCACAAAGACACACACACGCACACACACGCACACACACACACACACACGCGCACACACACACACACACACACACACACACACACACACACACACACACACACACACACACACACACCTGAGTTGGTTTCAAACATAGTTTCCTACTTTCACCTCTTTAATTTCAGTTTTAAAACAGATTTCTTTCTTCTTTTTTGATGTTCTGAAATAAGTTTACTAAAAGGGAATCCCATATCCATTCCAGGAACTTAATTATTAACATTTCTAAGACAAACTTACCCAGACAATGCAGCAACTGCATTTAGTATGAAACTGCTTGTGGAATTTTACCATGGTCCACAATGTTAGTTCCATCTGATCCCCCTTCCATATACAAAAATATCATCCACAAAATGATTATAGAACAGTATTCTGGAGTTATATCTTGCATGACAGTTAAATATAAATTCATGTTTCCATTGATTCAGAACAATGTTAGCATATATATCACCTATGGCTGTACCCACAGTGACACCAGATGTCTGAAGATAAGGCTGTGTTTTGAATATAAACACATTATTAGTTAACACTACCTCTAATTGCCAGATGTTGTCAATATCCCTTCCACTATAACCAGACAACATTAAATACACAGAGGATAGGAATCCCTAAACTGCTTTAACTGAAAAATATTACAAAAACTTTTTAAAGTGTTTTTGTAAGTTAGGCAAGCAAACCCGCACCCCCCTTGTACCTACTCAGCACAGACTCCACGTGGGCCAGCAGAGTAATCCAGGCTGCAGAGAGCTGAATAAGCGACTTTTCTTGATACTAAGTATATTTTTTGTTGCTTTCCACATCTGAATACCTAGCGACTGTATTTCGCCTGCCTTTCTGTTACATTGAAGCTGTTTTTACTGCATTTAACTTAATATTGCACTTGGAATCCTTGTCTGTTACTATTTGACTGTATTTTTAGCAAATTCTTCTGTGTAAGCTGTAGTAGCTGATTCATAGCATTTATAAGTGTTTGCTGTACCTGTTTCTGCCTGTTTTGTGAAAAAAAGAAAAAGAAAAAATATCTCTTGTTTTTCCTGCTTTACTAGTTTAGTCCAGTTTCAGAGTTGCTGATTCCTGGGCTTTGGTTGTAGTTCCTGTGTACTGTTTCCTTGCCTTATTTGGGGGAGAGGAAGTTACCTTGCTTACCAGTGGGAGTGGGAAGCATTGAGCTGCCTTTTGTCCAGTTTTGTGAGGTTTCAGCCAGTAACTAGTAGTTTATTGGTCGTTTTGGGCCAGTTTCTAGCCTTTCCAGCCCCTGGTGTAAAAGCGTAAACGCAGCGTTTTCAGCTTGTACCTACTCAGCACAGACTCCACGTGGGCCAGCAGAGTAATCCAGGCTGCAGAGAGCTGAATAAGCGACTTTTCTTGATACTAAGTATAT
This sequence comes from Protopterus annectens, assembly GCF_019279795.1. NCBI lineage: Eukaryota > Metazoa > Chordata > Ceratodontiformes > Protopteridae > Protopterus > Protopterus annectens. The sequence goes on from NC_056735.1 coordinate 133,457,440, forward strand.
TTTTGTTGCTTTCCACATCTGAATACCTAGCGACTGTATTTCGCCTGCCTTTCTGTTACATTGAAGCTGTTTTTACTGCATTTAACTTAATATTGCACTTGGAATCCTTGTCTGTTACTATTTGACTGTATTTGTAGCAAATTCTTCTGTGTAAGCTGTAGTAGCTGATTCATAGCATTTATAAGTGTTTGCTGTACCTGTTTCTGCCTGTTTTGTGAAAAAAAAGAAAAAATATCTCTTGTTTTTCCTGCTTTACTAGTTTAGTCCAGTTTCAGAGTTGCTGATTCCTGGGCTTTGGTTGTAGTTCCTGTGTACTGTTTCCTTGCCTTATTTGGGGGAGAGGAAGTTACCTTGCTTACCAGTGGGAGTGGGAAGCATTGAGCTGCCTTTTGTCCAGTTTTGTGAGGTTTCAGCCAGTAACTAGTAGTTTATTGGTCGTTTTGGGCCAGTTTCTAGCTTTTCCAGCCCCTGGTATAAAGCGTAAGCAGCGTTAAGCTGATTTAGTCTTGAGTTGCCACTGTTGCACACTAGGGCAGTGCCGGTCAGGCAGGTTTAAACTATTCGGGCTACCTAAAGTCCACTCTTCAAATTTTCCCTTAAAACTACCTTCCTCGAACTATACTACTGATCTAATCAGCGTATCCTATAACTAAAAAGATCATCTCCACTTGACTCCAAGTAGACTATTCTCTATCTGTTAAACCTAGCACTTGCTCCTACAGTACTTATTACCTTGATACGGCACTCTTGTCATAGATAGTACCCCAAAAGGTAACCCCCATTTCTCGGTCACCCACGTCCCCTGAATCTTTTTAAAGTTTTTGTCTATCCTTCTAGCATGTCGAGGGATCAGTTGCTAGTGTCCTCTCCTGCTCAGCTGGTGAACCTGGGAATACTGAGGCAATGTTACAATTGCCTCATGTACACAGACAACCCTCTCCTCCTCCCACAAAACACAAATACATGCGAGATGCAACTATACGGCCAAACTGGAGGCTGAGCTCTCTCAACACAGGACTGGCAAGACCAGTCAGGAGGAGAAGGTTACCACACACACTATAGACCCAGTCTCACATAGCACCATTACAACCTCAAATCATACACATAAACACACAAAGACATACTCTGAGGCTCTGATCAAAAATCTACCAAAACAGCAGAGGCCACCAAACAGACACCCAAACAACCACCACCTCAGAACACAACACCTGCAACACATAGACCTCACAGTCAGAGTGTCAAACAGTCACAGCCCTTAAGGCCAAACACAATGCCAGACACACTAGTCATTGGTGACTCCATAGTCAGACACACTGACGTCCCGCTCACCAGACTGAGTAAGGAGAAGGTCACAGTAAGCTGCCTGTCGGGCGCTAGAATCCGTCACATAACGCAAGCACTCAGGTCTCTCAACAGCAAGTACAAATATGACTCAGTCATTGTCCACGCTGGTGTAAACGACCTGAGACGTACCTCCTTGGACTACATGAAAAGAGACATCGAGGAGCTCTCTGATTATGTAGCCCAGGCAGGTATGACCCTGACCTTGAGCAGTATCCTACCTTCACTAAGAGTGATGCCACAATACAGAGATAAGATGATCAGCTTTAACAATTGGCTTAAACACTGGTGTCATTCAAAGGGGATCCAGTATCTGTCTGCCTGGGATGACATGCTGGACAAGCCACGCTGCTTCGCAAGGGACGGCTTGCACCTGTCACCCTGGGATTCGGATATTGGCAAAGGCTCTTGCCACCCCCATAGTGCCTTTTTTAGGCAAGGCTCAAATTCTAAACCTACCACCCTAGAACACAGAAAAGGAAAAAAACTAAGGGTAATGCTGCTCAATGCCAGAAGTCTAAATCTCAAAATGCACGCACGAGGCCCTTCTCAGTATGGAGAACATCGATGTCTGTGCTGTGACAGAAACCTGGTTCAAGGCTCCTGAGAGCACCCCAGCTATCAGGTTTTACCTCATATCATGCGTTCCGGCCCCAAAATCCGGACAATACCAAGAAAGGAGGGGGGGTATCCATATTCATCAAGGACACCCACACCTCAAGACTGGTGGCAACGCACGATGCATCGGAGACCATCCAGGTGCAATTAACCATAGGCAAGACTGCTCTGCAAATTGTAGCATGTTACAGGCCACCCTCACAAACTCAGGAACCTCACATGGCCTTCCTGAAAACACTAGAGGGGATAAATGTATCACCAAACACCATCATACTAGGTGACTTCAATTACCCAAATATAGACTGGGAACACTACTCAAGCCCAAACACCCTAGCCCAAAAGTTCCTGGAATTCATAAACTCAAATGCCATGGAACAACTAGTCACCATCCCCACAAGAGGAGATAACATACTTGATCTCATCATCACGAACATGGGAGCACAATGTTCAACACCGGAAGTATACCCCTCACTGGTGAGATCAGATCACAAACTAATCTCGCTGGAGGTCCTCATCCCACCCCCACCTGAAATAAAAAAGACCACAGTAAAGAACTTCTCAAAAGCCGACTTCACACTTCTAAAGACTAGTGTGGTCTCCTTTAAGGCCCCGAGGCGGAAAACAGTACTCAAGCCGCTGAATCACTTACAAACACCTTCTACCAGCACCTGCAGGACTGCATGGATAAGGCAATCCCAAACAAAACAAAGACTCTTAGTACCAAAGGCAAGCGTCCAGTCTGGTGGACCCCAGCCATAAACAAACTCTACAATAAAAGGAGGAAGCTACTACAAGATAGAGCAAAATCAAAATCCTTAAAAGGTAAGACACCCTTGATCACTATAAGTAAAAAACTAAGAGCTCTCATAAAATCATCCAAAGCAAATTTCGAGAGAAAAATAGCTAAAGACTCAAAAGACAATCATAAGGCCTTCTTTAGCTATGTTAGAAACCTAGGAGGAAACTCCCAGATATGCTCAGAACTAGTTCAAAATGATGTGAAGATTACTGATCCTACAGACATTGCCAACATACTGGCTGACAGGTTCAGTGCAAACTTCTCCCCTCCCCCCCCCCCCAAAAGGAGAGATATATATACCAAGCGACTGCAGCCCCCAAACATCTCCAGCCCAAGTGAGAACTGCTCTCTCCAAAGCAAAAAACACAGCATCCATGGGACCTGATGGTGTCCCCGGCTGTGTGCTCCACGAACTCAATGAGGAATTAAACCCACAGCTAGGACAGCTGTTTAATCAAAGTCTTACCTCTGGATACGTACCCAGGGAGTGGCGCACTGCAACTGTGGTCCCACTTCACAAAGGCGGTGCCTCCACCGACCCTGGAAATTACCGGCCCATTAGCTTGACAAGCCTTATCTGCAAAGCCATGGAGAGGATCATAATGGACCTCATAAATAAAGACATAGGGAATTTGCAGACTTTGGATCCAACCCAGTTTGGCTTTGTCAAAGGCAGATCATGCCTTTTAAACTTGGTTGACTTCTTGGAAACAGTCACCAAAGCCATTGACGAGGAAAGGCAGTCCATACAGCCTACCTCGATCTGGCTAAGGCCTTGATACAATACCCCACTCGGGTATCATTGAAAAACTCATCAGCTTAAATGTTAACCCATACATCACAAGATGGGTTGCAAACTGGCTGAGTGACAGAACCCACAGGGTCAGAGTTGCTGGCGCCATGTCAGACTCAAAGCCTGTCACAAGTGGTGTCCCACAGGGCTCAGTCCTGGGCCCACTCTTGTTTGGCATCTACTTTTCCAAGTACAGGCAAACACAGGAGGGTTATGGCTGACAAAGTTTGCAGATGACTGCAAACTGGGCCATAGTAGAAAACACATCTGACACAGATATCCTTCAGAAGGGTCTCACAGAAGCGGATAACTGGTGCCAGAGCCACGGCCTGAAGTTAAATGCCAAAAAATGCATAGTCATACCCTTTGGGAAAAACAAGGTTACCCCTAGCTACCAAATAGGTGGCAATCCACTGAGTACAGAAGAAGTTATCAGGGACTTGGGGACCCAGGTTGATAGTAGTCTGTCATTCGACACCCATGTAGCTAAAGTAGTTAGGAAGACCTTCTACATTGCCCACCTTATCATGAAGGGATTCTCATCTAGATCAAGGGAGGTCATAGTCTCCCTTTACTCATCACTCATCAGACCAATGATTGAGTACAATGCCCCATTCGGGATGTATCTGACCCGACACTTGCAGCAGCTGGAGAGGCCACAAAAGTTCCTCACCAAAAGGATAAAGGGTCTCAAAATCTGTCCTATGCTGCCCGACTGAAAGAACTCCAGCTCTATTCAGTCGCTTACCGCTTGCTCAGAGGTGACCTTTGCCTAACATACAAGGCCATGTCAAACCCAGATTTGATGAATATGCTTCACCTCAAAAATCTAGATCCATCACAGCCACAAGGGCGGAGACTTAAACCTCGACACGGCTATTAATAGGACGTGCTGGAGGGATAGATTCATCACCCAAAGACTCCCTATGCTGTGGAACAAAATCCCGGTACATGTGAGGCAGAGCACCTCGCTGGCCTTGTTCAAGAGAAATCTCGACCAATGGATGGGAGATCGCAGATATACCCCAGGGATTACCTCAGTGTCACTGCTCGACAGAGGCACAGCAAAATAATGGGTATAGTTCCCCATACTAAAGGGGTGGCGTAAGCCACAAAACGATGGGCTAGGCTTGTAAATGCCCTCGGGCAGATAGCCTAGTATGAACCTATGAACCTATGAACCTTTAAGCTAATGTACATGAACTCCACAGCACAGTCACACCAACTCAAAGAAGGGGGAAATTTCCCCACAAGGGCATCCCTGCCAGCAGGACTTGCTGACAATGATTTTCTATGAAAAAAAATTAGAGAGTTGGGGGGGTTGAACCTTGAACAACTGAAGCTCTTAGTCCACCAATAGGTTACCCATTGGGGTATATGTAAATTAATAGGGAATCACTATATGTACACAGTATAGTCTGTGCAGCATGTTAAGCTGATATTCATTTATTGAATATTCCATATTATTTTACATAGTTTATATAAGTAGTCACATTTTAATTTTAGTACACAACAAAATAGGCATATGTGTATTTTATCCAAACTGTTAAAATTGACTTGAGACCTGCAGTCAAGAGATTATTGCAGAAGAAAGTGTGAGAATGTATATGATATTAGTTTGATTTAACTGCATAAAAAAAGATACGGATTAACTGGTGTTAGTACAAAGGCAGCACCATTTTTTCAAAAGTGTGTTCACATTAAGATTTTAAATTGTAGAGGTTAATGGCATTTCAAATAAGAAGGATAATTGGTAATAGAACTGATACAAGTGCAGGACCACTTTGCTAACAGATATTTTTTGGTGACATTTTAAATTGTAGACCATGTGAGATGTTTCTGATAGCTCTTGGGACAGAGTTCTACAATTTCCTGACATATAAACAGTCATTATTATGATCTTTACATTTTTGAGTGAATGCTAGGTGTTGGTTAACTGAATGCAGTTCTCAGTGGAGTGTGTACTAAAATATTTATCTGAAGGCAGAGCATCTTGAGAAACAGAGATAGTTGTGGGCAGTCTTAATTCCACAGTAGGCTAGTAGATAAGGGAGCTCTAAAAAGTAAAGGGATAGAAGTATAGGACTGTGAAGTATTTGGTTAATGTGGCTACTTGCAAACTTTTCAATTTTATTATAAGTTTGCTCCAGTTTTGCTGGCCGACAGGATTTCAAGTTGGCGAAAAACTGATGAGGCACATTATTTTTAATTAGGTTTCATGATCTCCTTCACCAATCTATGACATGCATAAAGATAAGAATTACTTTCAGGATGAAGAGATGCATTAGATTCATTCATCCTTGTGGGGAGGTGGCTGGGTATCACAAGCATAAGGATACATTTCAGCAGCAAAAGTATAGCTGTGGGGCACTCAAACATTTCTGGGGTCTCCCATGTACTGGTTAAGGGGGTACAAAGGAACTTAGAAGTAAGTATGTAAGCAAGTTACTCCTCTTGATATATATATATATATATATATATATATATATATATATATATATTCACTTCATAACACTAAAAACTCAAAACACTGAAACTCAAAACACTGAAAACACATCTCATACATATAAACAACATAAATCATAGTACTTTCCACCAAGTGTAAGCAGGGGGGCTGCACCCCACTCCCACCCTCTGCTACTTAAATATATCAACTCCAAGATTGCACTTAGTGTAGTGAAGTGCAATCTAGGAGTTGATATATATATATATATATATATATATATATATACACACACACACAAGTAGCAGGGGGTGGAGGGTGCCCCCCCACATGGGGGTGCAGGGAGGCTTGGCCCCCTGCTTACAACTGGTGGAAAGTACTATGATTTATGTTGTTTAAACTCAGTATATGTATGATATGTGTTTTCAGTGTTTTGAGGTTTCAGTGTTATGAAGTGAATCTATATATATATATATATATATATATATATATATATATATATATATATATATATATATATACACACACACCCACACAGTGAGAGAGAGCGATATATATATATATATATATATATATATATATATATATATATATATATATATAGCTTTGGGGAACTGGTTATAAATGCCATGTCTTTCATTTTCCTTATTACAGAAGGCCAACAGTCACTATCATATGTTCATTTATCAGTTTACTCTGTTACTTGATTGTTTCCAGCCCCCTCATAAGAGAAACTAACAGGGTCTCTACCCACTTTGCTCCCCACCCTGCACCTATTTCCTACTGCCCCCAGTGGTCCTTCCTTTATTACACTCACAAACCCCTTCCATCTTTCCAATAGCCAACCACAGCGCTAACCCAACACTACCTCCTCCATTTTCACACTACTATCACACCTCCTGAACTAACATGTAGAAGCATACCTTACCTATGCTCACCGCATGCCCTCTCCTTGCATATCTTACATCCTACCAAAGCTCCACCATTCCCCCACTCAACCACTACCACTGTACTACTACTCACACCACCACTCATGTCTCACCCTCACTCAGCTCCCCTCCCACCAACTCAAGAACCATCTCTATGCACCCCCCGCATATTCTACCAACTATATTACTCAGACATAAAGCATCCTTACAACTTAACATAGTAACCCTCCCACCATATCTATTACCCACAGAGCACAATCATAAAGTTTCCCTAATAAACAAATACATTCAAAAACTGAGAAAACTAATAACCTCATGCATATCAAAACTAGCCCTAGGTGGAGACATCCAACCCAACACTGGCCCTACCATCTCCAGCCCCAACCCTCATAATCAGACTATAAACCACAACTTCTCCCATATCACAGCCAATAGAACGCCAAGTGACTTCTTTCTACTAAGCCTAAATATTAGAAGTATATCCAACAAAGTCCATGAACTCCATGCCACCATAGACTTGTACTCCCCAGATATAGTCATCCTGACAGAAACCTGGCTAAAACCTCACATCACCAGTGAGCAAATACTCCCTACCGGTTACGGCATACTAAGAGTAGGCCAGCTAAACAAGAAAGGAGGCGGTGTAGCTATAATATTTAAACAGCATCTAAACATCAAGATCTTAAAATCATCAGCTCCACAAATAGGTAATGAAGAAATAATATATACTAACCTCAAAATAAACCAAAACAAAACCATCAACATAATTGGATGCTACTTCCCACCGGGCCAAAACATCCCTCCACTCGAAAACCTCCTCACCTGGTCTACCCACCATCTCCCCCAGGAAACTATAATTTTAGGTGATTTCAATATTGACTGGCAGTCCTGTTCTGGCAACAATCCAACCCATCATATAAACTTTCATGGCTTCACCCAACTAGTCCAGTCACCAACCAGGATAAATCAAAACTCCAGCAAGCACACTACCCTGGATTGAATACTAGTCAGTAAGAGCCCCCAGTCATATATAACAAGCTGCTTATCAGATAGCCTCAGTGATCACTCCCCAACATTCCTACTCAAAAAATACCTATACCAAACTAAACATGTCATCTACTGGCAAATACATAAAAAACTAAACTTTAACCCACTCACATTCATCTCATCCATAAAAGAAAGTACCTCAGTCTTGATGACGCAGTTGAATTTTTTAATACTACATTCCTGAGCATCCCTAATTACCATGCCCCCATAAGACTTTCCAGAATGAAAGCACAACCCTCCCCATGGCTACAGAAAACCACTAAGTCAGAAATGAATAACAGGGATAAAGCCTGGGAGCACTGGCGCAAAACCAAAACCACCTCAACTAGACAGAAATTCCTAGAACTATGCAATAGAGTTAAAAAGCTAATAAAACAGGGCAAATTCCAATACTACCATTCTGCCATAGACTCCTCCCAGCACAGCCCCAAACAATTCTGGTCCTCGAGAAACTCCATCCTCCACCCAGGTAAAGTCAGTACCCCTACTCCCTCACTCCTCCAAAAATATTGCTACCTCATTCAACACACACTTCACACAAACCATACTATCACTAGCTAAACAACACAACCCCCCCCTCCCCTCCAACCCACACCCTCAACTAGTAATCTCCCCACTGCCTTCTCTTTCTCTCCTGTATCTACCTCCAACATAAAAAAACTCTTAACTAAACTTAAGCCCACCAAATTAGCAGCAGACAACCTCCCAAGTGAGTACGTACAAATCACAGCTGATGCTCTCGCCTACCCAGTATCCATCTTGATTAACCAATCTCTGTCAGAACGTTACGTTCCCACACTGTGGAAAGTATCACATATAATTCCCCTACACAAAGGTGGCCCCTCCACAGAACTAACCAATTACCACCCCATAGCTATTCTCTCTCCACTCTCCAAAATACTAGAGAGATGCATACATTCTCAGGTGTCAGACTACCTCCTTACTAACAACCTCCTTTCCAGTACTCAGCATGGCTTCCGATCAAACCATAGCACCACCACTGCCTTACTCTCCTTTACTAACACTATCCTTCAGCATAAAACCAATGGTTATCTCTCCTCTGCTACTTTCCTAGACCTATCTAAAGCATTTGACATGGTCCCATACAAACAACTCATCTCTGTCCTCAATAACCTATCCTTCTCTCAATCAGTCACTAACTGGTTTCAGAGTTACCTGTCTGACCACCAACAATCCATTGTATGGCAGAATGACATATCTCCCCAACTACCTGTCTCCATAGGGGTTCCCCAAGGATCCATCCTTGGACCCCTACTCTTTTTTGTTTTCACCAATAATCTAGCCTCTGCCACCAAACATGGCACACTCATACAATACGCAGATGACTCTACCATCATCTGCTCAGCCCAGTCCCTACCCAAACTGCAAAAAGTCACACAGGAAGCCTTTTCCTCTGTTGAAACTTGGTTATCTGATGCCCAATTAGTACTCAACCCAAACAAAACTAAACTACTCATCTTCCAACCCACCAAACATACCAAATCTCATTTTAACGTCACAACACCACTATATACCCAACTGAACACACCAAATTGCTAGGAGTGGAAATAGACAATAAACTAAAATTTAACATTCACATATCCATGACCATAAAAAAAGTTCACAAAAAACTAGGAGCATTATACAGAAATAAGCAACTTCTCACCAAAGCAGCAAAGATTTCAATAGCAACTTCCCACCTTATCTCCACCCTACTTTATGCCTCTCCAATATATACCAACCTAAGGCAATGATCTAAACAAGCTAGAGACCTGCTACAACAAAATCGCCAAATTCACCACAGGGGCATCCTACTGTAGTCACCACTGTCTCTCAATTGCTGAACTGGGCTGGCTTGAAGTCCCTCACCTCCTTCAGTGGTATCAACTATCACTCGCCCACAAACTAGTAAACCATCCACTAAATGTCCCATCCCTCCAGAATCTACTCCAACCCTATCGCACCACCAGACCACTAAGATCCAACAATAAAAATCACTTGCAGATCACTAAAGCCAATAACTCTGCTGGTGAAGCACTATTCTCTTGTGCCATAGCCAAATTATGGAACTCCAATCCACCCACAATTACCTCCGTACCATCATTTACCCACTTCAAAACTTTACTAAAAGTGCACCTAAAAACATGCTGGCTATGGCCTTGCAACTCCCACTCTAATATCACCCACCCCATCCAACCACTACCTTTCTTTCCACCCCACTAACTACCTTGATTATAGCAAGCTCAGATGCTCATAAGCCTAGTACTTATTATACAGCAGGAACTTCTTATTGTAACATTTGTTAATGTCTGTTATGTACTTCGCAGATAAAGATTGTAGTTGTCTACTGATGTACTATGTTCTTCATCTGTAAATATGTTTGTAATTAATTGCTATGTTAAATTGTTAATCGCTATGTAATCCAATGAAACTACTGTCTGTTTATTTTAACTGTGGAGCTTTTCTCACCGGGCCTCCGCTGAAAATGGACCTACGTCCAGTCGGACTCTCCTGGTCAACACATGTAAACAAATAAATAAATAAATAAAAATATGACTGACATATAGAATCAAAAGCTTTATCTAAATCTAAGCTAATAATTGATAGTTCATTTTTTTTATTTGCAAGATCACTTAAGAAAAGAGCATAATAACATTATCTTGTACGTTTATGTTTAAAATAAAACCTGTTTGGTCATCACTATTAATACTGGCATCAGTTGGTTTAATCTCTTGGCAAGGATTGAGGTATAGATTTTATAGTCAACATTTAAGCGAGAGATGGGACAGTATGAAGATACTAGTTTGGGATCTTTGTCTTGTTTTAAAATGGGAGATATCATGGCATATTTCCATGATGGGAATTTGCTTTCTTTGTTTCTGAATTCTTCAAATGCTTCTGCTAATATTTATTAAAGTATTGTCTGGAAATATTTTGTATATCTCTGGAATTAACTCATCTAAGCCTGGAGCTTTATTATTTTTGAAGCTTTATATACATTCTTTAAGTTCTTTTATTGTAATCGTTTTGAATAATTTAGTATTTTGTTCTTTAGTCAGTTTTTTACTCGCATTCTCTTTTAAAAATGTGTCCCTCAAGTTCTCATTTGTTACATTTACACTTAGCTTATTTGTTTCTTCATTGTGTCTTCTAAAAATCTCTAATAAATCTTTTAAGTCAGTTTTATATTTTGACTTATTTCCTGTAGTGTCTAAAATCTCTTTAATATGCTTGGAATTTAGCAGGCTTTTGGATTTAGTTGCAAGTTTTTTCATGTTTTTTAGGGTCTGTCGAATATAACTGCAACTTAAGCCTTTCCAAATTTATTGCGACCTTATGAGTCAAGATTTCAGCATATTTTAAGTTTAGTTATTTTAGTTCCAGGTTTGTGCTTTTGTCTTTAGTATCAAAGTGGGTTTTTAGTGTGTCAGTTTTCTTTTGTAGGTTTAGAAGGTGTTTCTCCCAGTCTTTTCTTTTCTTTAAATACCAATTATTAATTTTTCCAAATATATATGATTTAAGAGTGTCCCATAAAATAACTTTGGATGTCATATTGTTATCATTTAGATCAAGAAAAGAACTCAATTCCTTTAATAACCATTCGTTGCAGTCAGGTATTTGAATGATGTATGCTAGAATTCTGTGCCGAAAGTTTGTCATTGGATTTAAAAGTCACTTTAAAGCCAATAGCATTGTGGTCAGACAAAGGACAAGAGGTAACTGAGTCCTCATGTATTTTTGAAAACAGGCTATCAGATACAAAAGCTTTATTGATTATTGTTTGTGCACCAAATGAGTAGTGTGTATATTGCAGTGATTTTGAATCTTTGATTTTATATATATCCCTCAAGTTTGTAGAAGGGATAAAATTATTCAACTTATTGGCTGGAGCAGACATTGAAAAACTCCCTATTTTAGAAGTCTCTTTTGAAAAAAGAATGGAATTGAAATCTCCAGCATAAATAATTTCACCTTTTGATAAAGTTGTGGCACTAATGCCAGGTATCCAATGCGTGTTTGCCAGTGTAATATATCTTTTTTCAATGTCATGAAGCTGTACACCGATTAAGAGCTCAAAAGCACTGAACTTGCTGCATCTTCTGCTCTAATGTATCCCCTTACATTTTAGTGTAATGGTCCCCCTCAGCTGTTTTTAATGTACTCCTTTTCAACTTGTGTGTTTGCTGTTTGTAACAATGCACTTATTTAATGTAAAAGTGTCCCCTTAGCTGTATGTTTTTTTTTTTAATTGATTACTTTTTAAGTAAACATTTCAAACTGGTGTGTCTGCTGTTTAAAGCATTTCGCCGTGAAAGTGTAATTATTCACCAGCATTTCTGCCATTACTAAGACACACAATTGCTGCTGCTTACCGTAACCTGTTAGTTTTGTGTGCCAAATGCTCACACTCCATTAAGCCTGCAACCTACAAATATTGTCTACTGTTGGTACACCATACTGTCTGATACAGCCATATTTTAACCCCACTTCTGTCCCACCAGTGTTTATTAAAAAAAAAAAAAAAAAAAAGAATCTGCTGGCTGAGCTAACCAACTCATGGCTGCATCTTTTCACTGTTTTAAGAAACCATGAGTTCTTGACTAGCTCTTCTAAAATGTGTAATCCATGCATTATCCTAGCACATCAGCTTGTATAGTGTTAAAGCTCTGTGTTTAATAGTAGATGTTAGCACTATTCTTATTTGCTTGCACTGTGCAAGAGTGTTTATTTTGCAGTTGCTTCTCAAGTGTTTGAACTGTGGAGATCTATCTACCACCACCATTTTATAACTCTGTAAAGGTTTCCCCCACACAGTGTGTACTGTCCTAGCCCTCACCACTGATATCTCACTAAATACATGCATGGCTGCTAATTATATTCCTAAAACGCTGGCCTGCTTTCCCTTCTTGCACACTCCCTCTCATCTACCACCATCTTTCTACCTCCCACCTCAACTTGCTTCTCACACCTCACTTCTCCCACACACACACACACACAAATCTCCCCTTCTCCTCTGCTCACTTCTTACTGAATCTCATCCCATTACTTCAATGAACCTTTCCCCAATGTCTGTTAATGTTTGACCTCTTTTTTTTGCTTCTATTCCAGCTCATACGGCCTATTCTACTTGCCCCTCACTATTGAGAAGTCTTCTAAACTGATCAGCTGTGCCACTATTCTGCATCCCAGACTAAGGACACTACTTACTGCCCTAGAAAAGGACTAAACCAAAAGAAAGCAAAAGAAAACAAAAACAAACAGAATTAACTGCTACAGCTCATAGCACTAGTGCATGTTTTAAATTGCTTTCCTGTAACTGTTATAGCCTACAGCTTAGAACGTCTCCGCTCTAGCACTCCCCATTTAATGTGCACACTCGCACGGACACCCTCTTTCCCCATTGCTGTTCGGCATGTCCTGCCTGCCTGCTTTCCACCACTAGGTATCAGCAAAAGACTGAAATCCCCTCTCCTAATTTCCATCCATCTCCTTCTCCACTACCTCTGTTACATCCAAAAAGGGAATCAGACTGTCCCTCTCCCCCACACTAACTGTTGGTAGTTAGAGCCATTGAGCAGTTCCTTTTAACCTGCTGCTCACAGACTGAACTTATTTCAGATTGTAACATACCTGCCTGCAGTAATACACTCTATTAACCATCTATTTGTATTGTTACCCTAGTTATTTTTACATGGTAATCACTGACAGTTATTTGCTCACTTCTACAGAGCTTCTACCTGCTCTGTTCACCCTACGGGCTCACTCCGCTCCCCTACCTTGCCCCCAATTCCCATCCATCCCTACTACCTTTACATTTATTCAACCCTTACCCCTCCCACTATCTATCCCCATCCAATCAACTCTAATCTTTTCCTAAGCAACACCCACTTCCATCCTCAAATATACCGCACCCAATCCAAAACAATGCCCCACATCTCAGCACTCCCTACTACTATCTCACCTCTCTTACTTATCTTACAGAACTTCCCAAACCTTACCTTACTTCTCCTTCACATTCCACTGTCTCATAAAACCATACTTCCACACCATCTTTCTCTTCCATTTCTCATGAACTCTTCTCTTCCTACACAACCCTACAGTTCAAACCCTAACTATTACCTACTCCACCATCTCACCACTCAAGACCCAACATTATTGGCAAAAAACTCTTTCTTTCATAATCCAAAATCTCCATCCACTCTAAGCTACATCACACTTTTCCTCCACCATATCTGCGTCTCGCTCTTCGGTGACATACACCCGAACCCTGGACCCATCACCATCACTCAACCCACCTACTCCACCTACCAAACCCAAACACCCAAATCAATTCACCTCACAACATTTAATGCCCAAAGCCTTTGTAATAAAGTTCCTAACCTCCATGCATGGCTTTCCCACAACCATCCTGACATAATTGCCACCTCAGAAACCTGTCTCAAACTTATTATAAAACATAACAAAATTCTTCCACCAGGTTACCAAATGATTTGCAATGACAGACTACATAAAAAGATGGGGGAGTAGCTATTATCTACTCCTCCTCCCATACCATTACTTCTTATACCAGTTATATCCCAAACTTTGCCAATGCATAAATTACAATTGGTCTACTAAAAAGCAACAACCACAAGTACATATGCATAAGAACCCTCTATATTCCCCCAGGCAATAACATCAAAACACTTGAAAATATCCTCTCCTGGTTTTCTTCTACCATCAAAAATAAGACCTATATCCTTGGTGACATGAATATTAACTGGGCCTCACTTAACTCCTAAGCCCCTTCCCACACTATCAATCTGTTCAATTTCTCCCAACTAATAAACTCCCCAACTAGGCCGAATAAAGATGGTACCTCTGGTACCATCATTGATTGGATCCTAACATCCCATACCAACCATTTCTCAAATCCTGGAATACTTCCAGGCCCTCTATGTGACCATCTACCAGCCTTTGCCGATAATCTACCTTCTCAACTGCAAAAAACAACACCACTACATTCAAACCCACAACATATCCTTCTTCACCCTCTTGTCTAAAGTCTTGTCTTAGACCCTTATGTCTAAAGCATACTGACTGATCCCTCTAAAAACCCTACCACTCGATAATGCTATATCTTATTTCAACCAGTCATTCCTAAACCTAATAAACCAGCAAGCCCACCTTAGGACCAAACGCATCAAAACCAATCCCTGCCCCAGGCTCTCAAAAGAAACAAAACTAATAGTGCAATGAAGAGACAAAACATGGAAGTAATATCAGAAAAAGAAAACACCTAACTCCCTCATAGAACTTAAGCAACTCCGTAACTCCATAAAAAAGCTAATATCAAAAGACCGCAAAGCATACTATTCCAAATTTCAGTCCTTGCACTCATGTAATCCTAAAAAATTTTGGGACTTCATCTCCTCCATCCTCCACCCTGGTAATAAAGATAACCCCTGTCCAAACCCAAAGCTCACTGAACTTGAAACAGCCACCCAATTCAACTCATTTTTATAGACTGTATTGCAAAACTATCCTCTTTCCCACACACCCATCCTAATCCCACCCCCACTCACTACCCCCTAATCGCTCAGCTCCAGCCTCCCCCTTCAGCCTCAAACCCATTAGCACAATAAAAAGACTTCTTCACTAGCTGAAACTGTGTCGCAATGCACCTGACAATCTTCTATCATCCTTCCTCAAACTATCTGCAGACAGCATAGTCTTTCCCATCTCTATTCTTATAAATAAATCCATTCAATAATCCTATGTCCCATCTATCTGGCAACACACATACATAATCCTACTTCACAAATGAGGCAAAAACACAGACACCACCAATTACAGACCTGTTGGCATCCTTTCTCCACTTTCTAAAATACTTGAAAAAGCTATCCATTCACAAGTGATCCCATACCTAACCCATGGCAATCTCCTCACCCCTATACAACACATTTTCCGCCCAGGCCAAAGTACCATGACTGCCCTCCTTTCCTTTCTTGAAAGCATTAACCAAGCACGTGACTCTGTTAAATTCATATCTCCACTGTTTCTAGACCTTTCAAAGGCTTTCGATACCGTCTTCCACCCCTTACTCTTATCCCAACTCTCCTCCCTCCATCTCTCTCCCACCACCATGGCCTAGCTCTCCAGCTACCTCTCTGATCACCAACAAGCCATCCAATGGTAATCTGCAACCTCTCCCTTCCTACCAACATCCACCAGCGTGCCCCAAGGTTCTGTCCTAGGTCGTCTACTCTTCAACATTTTCATCAACAACTTCCACTGCTCATTCCTGAATCCTCACTCATCCAATATGCAGATGGCTCCACTATCATCTGCTCAGCTTACTCCCCCTCGGAACTCCTATCAAAAACTCAATCAGCCTTCTCTAAAACAGAAACCAGGATGCAAACCAATCACCTAGCCCTAAACTCTAACAAAACAAAACTGATGATCTTCACTCCTTCTAGAAACTCCACTATCAACATAAACTCATTTTCCATACTCAGCCAGAATAATAACCCCCTCAAAATTGTCCCCAGTACCAAACTTCTTGGCATCACCATTGATGAAAACCTAAAATTTGACACCTACATCCACTCATCTATCAGAAAAAAAACATCAAAAACTAGGTCTCCGTTGCAGACACAACCGCTACCTCAACCCTTCCACCAGACAAATACTAGCCTCCTCCTACCTTTTCCCCTCTCTTATGTACCGAGCTCCTCTGTTTACCAAGCTCCAGCTTGGCCTACTATCCAAACTCAAGTCCTGTTACCACAAAATTTAAAAATTTGGAACCAGTTCAAAAAACTCATCCCACCACTGCCACTCCGTCTGTACCCTGCAATGGCTCAACCTTCCCAACTACCTAAAATTCCTCCAGCTCACCACTGCCCATAAGCTCATCCTCAAACCTTCAAACTGCCCCTCTCTTGCCTCAACCTTAACCCCCTATATACCTAACCACTCATTTAGATCTGAAAACCAAAATTTCCTACAAATCTACAAACCTTCACATACTCCTGGCCAACTGCTACTATCTTGCTCCATAGTTAAACAATGGACCCCCCCCTTCGCAATATAACTAACCATAACAATTTCAAATCTCAACTGTTCTCCCATCTATCTTCCAAATGGGTATGCCCATGTCATGCTCCAACTTAATATTTCCCCTCTAAATCCTACCTCATTGTCTTTTTCCATCCTTTACAACACTTAATATCTTTCCTCAATATTCTCACCAAGACATCTCTGGACAATTCTCCCACTGCACCAAGGATGACCTATCCCATAATAAGAAACTAATTTTGAACAATTCCAAAATGTGAAACTAATTTCTAAAAAGACGAGAAAAAAAACTACTGCTTTATATACTTGCATGCTTAATATACATGTTCTCTTTATAAAGCTTTTATAAACATTCTCACATATGACTGCTGAATATACTACTTTTGTATTTTTATGCTTAATATACAATGTCTTACTGTCTATATGTATCTTTCTGTATTCCTGCTCCCTGATCATATTATAATATGATCTGAAAACCTCTCGGGCCACCACTGAAAACGGGCTCTCCTCGGCCCAATGGACCTTCCTGGTCATCAACCTGAAATAAATTAAAAAATAAATAAACTTTGTTAACATCTAGAATGACTAGGCTTAACATTCCATTTCTATCTGAGTATGAATCAATTATTTTAGGGGTGGGTAATGATTTTTTCCATAAAATTTGAGTGCCTCTTCTCTTAGACTGATATTGTGACTCAACTAGTTTTGAATAACCATTGAAAGATGTTCTATCTAAATCTATTTCAATTAAGTGAAGCAATATCAACTTTCTTTGATTTGAAATATTTGATTAGACTTCCCCTCTTAATGGTGTTGTTAAGACCGATTACATTTATTCTCATGCATTTATAAATGGTCATTATTAAGGCTGATTTAATTTATTATGAATTCTGTTATGGACATGTAACTTGTTCTAAAAATAACTAAACTAAGTTTAAAGCAATCAACCTATCTATGGAAAAGCTAGTTCCTGGTGTGATGAAAAATGCATCACAACCACCCTCTTCTAACTTAATAATTGCTAATTAAAGCATTATTATCATTCTTGCCTTTAGAGATTAAATGACAAATTGAAAATATAAAGGCAGCTCTCCAAGATTTCTTAAGGTATGATTTCTACCAATATATGACTAAATTGGCTAAATATCAACATATTCAAAAATACTTAAATATAAATATGAATACTGACATTTTTGACATTACACCAGTGAAATGGAGGTTATTTTTACTTGTCAAAAAAGAAGAAAACATTTGTGAAAAGGTGTTAATATCATAAAATCACATATTTATATATATTACATGCTGTAGTCTATACCTCAGTATCAAGTGAGGAAGAAGGAGTGTCCAAATAAATTTCATAGTTATTAAGACCCATACAAACAAATTATCATGACGTATTCAAGAATACATTAAAGCATTTTTGTGTCTAGTTAAACAGCTTAAGAAAGCTTTAAAGTTTTTAAGTTCAGCTTTTTGTAAATATTGAGAGAGGTTTAGAATTGTGTTATCATATAAGTCAGGCCCTAAATATGATCTGTGCCTATGCCAGAGGTTCAAAAGCCTGAAGTTTTAGTCTTAATGATCTGGCTTCAGACAAAGGTGTTCTATATCTCTGTCTGAGCTACGGTTCAAGTCTTAAAGTCAATATATTTATAGAAAGCAACTAACATACAGTAGAAACTATTTCTTAATATCTCTCTCATTAAATAAGAATGTGAAGTGAGGAAAAAAAGGAGGGGGGACAACCAGCATTCCCCTATTAACGTATTTACCACAGCATTACATATTAGGTCATCTTGAGTGACCTTATTATAAAGCAGACATAACTTTATCTACTGTTTATGGTGATGCATTTCACGTATATAATACTATCAGATACGAATATATATAACAACTATGTGGGTATATTCTCTTCATACAATATTTAAAATTAATATCTATTTGTAGTTATACTAACATATGAAGGTTCAATTAAATCTGTATGGCATCTGAAAATAAATGATGCTGAGTATTTTACTGTCACGGTAAACAACAAAAGATTTGATGCTATAGAGGACTGTATGTTACTCAGAACTGCAAGGTAACAGTGAAAACAGTTCAATATGTAAGAGGCATACTCTTTGTGTGTTATCTTTAGTCTTATTCTATACTTGTATGCCAGGCTATATTAATCAGCTTCTCATGTTAACTATGGATAGATAAACAAATGAGAATAATAGACATTAGGGCTTTTTCAGAGCTTAAAAGCAACCTTTCTATTTATATAATGTGGAACTCATTAAATTCTATAATTATTTTTAGAAAACTCATATATATGTTGCCACAAACAAAATCATCATATTGCTGTATGTGTACACTGCAAAACATTGCATTTTCTGGTTTCTGTATACATAAAACACAAATGTCTAAGCTTACAAGCAATGAGAACTTTAAACATGTCAAGACGGTATATAAAGTCCATTGCACAGAGAATATGGAGTGGTTTAAACCAAGTAGTGACTCTTTACATACTCTAAATAGCATTTTATATCCCTCCTTTTATCTCTGTCTAGGATTCCTGTTTTGCTTAAAATATTCCACTCTGACAAAGTATTCTGACATTATAGATACCAGTCAAAAATGTGTTGTCATTAAAGAGAAGTCCTATCCTGACATAATTTATTGTTTTTTTATTTCATTAAGTGAAAAGTCTTACTGTTCCTCTATTTTGTTCAATCCTGGAAGGATCGTTTCTGCTGTTGTGTCATTTAGCTCATCAAACCGAGCTAGAGGTTAAAGGTCATGCAGCATGTCAAATTGTGCTGCCGTAAGTCGTTCCAGCATTCAACATTCCGATCCTCCATTTAATGTGATGTAATTAGGAGGATGAAGCTTTCTAAAGGTTCTGGCAGCAAAATTTGAAAGAAAAATGAGTTGGTAACTTGCAGCTCGTGCACAGGAAAGTACAAACACTCATCCACCATGGAGGAAACACATGTTAATGAAGCATTACAAAGGCAAAACTTGCAATTTAAGTAAATAAATCAAGATAGAACAGCCCCCATCTATACCATCCTTCCCCCTTCACCAAAATAAGTGAAAATCAAAGAAAAAGTTGTTTTATAATTAAAACAAGCACAGTCTGTGTTGCATCTCAAGAGTCATAAATCTAGTATCTTAGCTCCACTACGACATATACAATTATCGGAATGCTAACTGTCTCTCCCTCACAAACAAGGTGGAGTGTGAACATATAATAACTCAAACTGTAAAAATAATTATTAAGCAGGGAGAGATAGTACCTATTTTTTAGTTTTTATTACTGAGAGGCATGGAATAGAATATGCCAGTAGTTGTGTTACCCCTAGAAACCCATATAGAAAGATATAATAATGCAATGGGGAGAGAGCTATTTCTTTCTAAAGGAAGTGTTTGCCTCAGAGACTATCCAATATCTTAATTGCATATGAATTAAGACAGAATCCTAATATTATTACCTTTAATGGTTTACTAACAAATAGAAGTACCCATTACTGATATATAAAGTATTAGGAACAGATGAGAAAGAGAAAAAAAAAAAAAAAGAAGAGAGAGTTGCTTGAATTTACTATAATGATAAGAGATATTTTCTTAATGTGTTAATTGCTTTCCAAGTACTGAAGAAAATGTTCTTGCCAAAAGGAGTAATGTGAATGGGGTACACTACTTGTCTCCGAGTTTCTTACTTGTTTTGTCACTGGAGTTTGAAGCACCTTTAGCAGTTTATCTTTTCAGGCTAGGTAAGGAGAGATCCATGTCTTCAACTTTATCTAATAAGTTACTATTTTTGACAAAGTCCATTGCTTCTTCAAGATTGTTAAAAATGTTCTGTCCTTCCGGAAGAGAGATTTTGATTCTGGCAGGGAATAAAATCTGTGCTTTGCTGTCATTTTTTTTTAAATTTTTGATGAGGGGAACACAAGCTTTTCTTTTTGTTATCACAGTGGAAGTGTAATCAGTATCAGATCTGATGCTCTTCCCATTAACTTGAACCAAATTTCCTGACCACACAGTTTTCAGTAATAAGTCTTTGTCTTGTGTTGACAAGAATGTCACTATAATAGATCTTGATGATGATGGGTTTTTGGAGAGGGAAATGTTTGATAGGGACCTGTGGACTCTCTTGATCCCAAATGATAAGGCTTCTGGTAGATTTAGAACTTTAAGGAGCTAGTCATTTAAAAAATGAATCGTGATTTTCTTCCATTTTTCTCTTGGATTCCATATATTCTGATACTATTTCTTTGAGATCTACACTTCAAATCTTCCACTTTGTCTAACAACAGGTTGTTTTGTTTCAGTAAGAAATCTGTGTGATTGTCATTCTCTGTTTGCCTTCCATCTATCACCTTGACAGATTCTTCTATTGCCGCTATTTGATCAGAGTGCTTTGTGATCATTTCTTTCAGGGCATCAATCTGCTTCTTACTTTTTTTTTCATATTCTCCATAATTTTTTCCAAATTATCCATATTTAATCAAAGATCTTGAATGTTGGCAATAATTGTTTGCAGTTCCTTCTTCATGGAGCTGCCTTGTAGTAGAGTAGCTTTTGAATGACTCGTGTCAGTTCTTGTCTGATCTGTGTCATGCTGTGAAACTTATGACAGGAATTATCTCCAAAAAAAGATTTTAACATTGAAAATTCTTCTTAATTATATATCCACAGTATTAGGGCAGTTATTAGAGAGAAGATTCTTTGAAGTTTTATGGATTAAGATGTTAAAATCCTGTCAGAAAAAATCTTTTAAGGCAGAGCAGTGATGCTGTTCTGCTATCTGGTTGACAACCTTGGCTATGCCCCCCCCCCCCCACATGTTTATTTTTGTCATGATAAGGAACAGGTCATTACCACACAGAAGTACAGTACAATACAATGTAATCATTAGGCATGGATAACAAAATTTTCTTGACAAAACTTCATTGCAACCTAGC
Organism: Protopterus annectens; assembly: GCF_019279795.1. NCBI lineage: Eukaryota > Metazoa > Chordata > Ceratodontiformes > Protopteridae > Protopterus > Protopterus annectens. The sequence continues at coordinate 133,479,425 of NC_056735.1, forward strand.
TCTACCTTTTTTTAAAAGATATCAAACTTTTGTTCTCTTTTATTCTACTGAGTAATGAATTCTAGATACCTGATACTCTTTCATATAACTACACTTTAGGTTTTTCTATTTTTCCTAAGAGTTCACAACAATCTCACCTGATTAAGATTTTCTTTTCTTTTCACCCCTAACCATTTTAATGAATAAGACATATGAATCTGAAATACTCAGAGAAGAAATGCCTACTTCTGTGTATAATTCACTGAAAGCAATTCTAGCTTAGATTCATCAGCAGTCACAATGCTTGTTGTCTAGAGGACCATTGAGAATCCCAACTACCCCTGATCTGTCAGAGTATAGGTTCATAGGTTTTTACTAAGCTTATAGCAAAAGATTGAGTGACTAGTTCAAAGAAACATGGGGTCAGGTTCCAAAAGAGTTGTTTTTAGTGTAAGTCTGCCCTGTTTCCAAAAGACCTGCTGTCAGTGTAAGTGACTTAGTTCGGTGTAAGGCCTATCTATAAACAGGCTTATTCCAGGGACCAGATTCCAAAACACCTGCTCTCAGTCTTCTCTCAGTGTAAGTGGTCATTCACACTGAGTGCAAGTCTTTTGGAATCAGGCCATGGTAGACAAATGGAGGCTGAGGAAATTAAACAGCTAATTAACAGCCCTTAGCTTTAAATGTACTGCCAAACTGTTTAAATACTCCCCTTCAAAGGACAGTTTGTGTTGCACATCATCATAGCAAGTTTCCTTAATCTGTTGTCCATTCTTGAGTTCTGAGATTTGTTACAACAGAAGCGTAAACTAATTCCATACTCCAGTTTATGTTTAATTATACCATTAAACAATGTTTTACATCATTAACTAATTCCATACTCCAGTTGATGTTTAATTATACCATTAAACAATGTTTTACATCATTAACTAATTCCATACTCCAGTTTATGTTTAATTATACCATTAAACAATGTTTACATCATTAACTAATTCCATACTCCAGTTTATGTTGAATTATACCATTAAACAATGTTTTACATCATTAACTAATTCCATACTCCAGTTTATGTTGAATTATACCATTAAACAATGTTTTACATCATTAACTAATTCCATACTCCAGTTTATGTTGAATTATACCATTAAACAATGTTTTACATCATTCTGTTGTTCATTATTTCATGAATTTCTTACTATAGCCAACCATATGATACCAATCCTTTGCAACATTATTAATTTGATGGCTGGAACTGAGGACATATAAATAAAATGTTAAACAGCTTGACCCGTTCAAATATATATATATATATATATATATATATATATATATATATTTTTTTTTTTTTTTTTTTTTTTTTTTTGTAGCTACAGCACAAGAAAACATTTGTTTGGTCTGTCACCATTTATTTTCATATTATTAACCTTTGTCCAATCTCTTAGCTCAACTAGTTTAACTGTACTAATGTTTATCCTAGTCATTGCTATTTATAATTTTCTTCCTTAGTTTCATTTATCAGTTCAGACTCAGTAAAATCTGACCAGTGGTACAAGAATATTTAAAATAACATATACAGGCCCGATATTGACCCATGTAGTACAGCTTGACCATTACTGATTAAATTACATTAATAAGTTCTATATGCAATCTGCCAAAGTTGCCTACTTAAACAATTCTCAATCCATCTCAGCAATGAATTAGATATCCTTGCCTTGACCATTTTGTTCAGTTGTAAGGTATGATAAATTCTGTCAAAAGCTAATGCAAAGTCAATAAAGATTGCATATTTTTCTTTATAGCCACGATGATGTCATTTTAAAAAAGTGGTTGCATATAAGTACAGATCTGTCTGTAACATATGCATATTGGCATATATTTTGAAAGCTAATACTATTTATTATTATACATGCAATTTCAGAAATTCAGAACTAAGGACTCCCTGACCTTTTCTGTACTGGACAGTACACTGATTAACCTAGAGGTTTTAAGTGTCCCTTGTGAGCCTTTTCCTTTACAGCTTAATCTTACAATAGCATGTTTCAAATCTCGTCTCGTGGTATAATAGCATGCTGTAGAAATGAGTCTCAAGAGTGCTGTCAACATTTCTTCAAACAGTTTTATATCTTGATTAGTTATTCTACCTTCACCTGATGCTTTTATGTAATCCATATTTCCATGACAGTGCTTTATGGCTTCTTCAGAGACCCCCCCCCAAAAAAAATGTAAGCTTTTGCAGTGATCTTAAACTATATACACAAATCACTGAAGCTTCCACGATAAGCAGCAAATATATTTATTTAATAAAACAAGCGCTTTCACGGACTCGACAAGTCCGCTTCATCAGGTTACAAATTTCTTAAAAAATGACCACATTTTATATAGTAAGGCATACGCCCTAATTAACTGTCATTTTGGCGGCTAAAAATATAATTGAGCATTTGTTAATCAATTAGTACCATTTAGGCTGGATTCCATATAAGGAAACCGCTTCCTACAAATGCATCTCTTACATCCTATATTATCTTAGTTCTAAAATGTATATAAAACATACAATTAAACATACAGCATTTCCCTTCATTGTTTCGTAAGACAAATCATTGTACATACTAACTCGTAAAATATGCAAAATGTATTCAATCCAACTGGCATACATATAAGATTAGATTTTCAAGTTATTAATTATAGTATTTGCATAACGTGATATTCTGATCTTCCTTAGGCTTAAGGTATATGTAGTAATACAGAATAAATTCATTTATTAAATAATATGTGATCTTAAACTAGTTTTCCAAATGATTTATTTTATATTTCAAATAATTACTCCTGCCAGCTCTCAATATCTTCATCAATTCTACAATTTATCAAGCCTCTTGTCTCTGCCTTACCACTGGATGAAAAATATGTTTTTTCTGACAAGTTACTGCTTTTTCTGCATCTTAAATCACAATTGATACTTTTTCAACTCAATCCACATCTCCTCCTCCCAAGAGATGTTGAATAAATACTTAGTTTAGTCAGTAACCGAACACGTACACATTCTAATGGTATTTGTATGGGAGGTGTCTGGAATGTTTATAGCTGCCAAAACAACAGCATTATAATTGCCGGTTACGGGTTGTAGCAAGGTACAATCATCAGTTCTAATATATTATAGAAAACAAATAATGTCAAAGATGTCTATTCTAGTGGGTCTGTCCACTGTTTGTATCATTTTTTTTCCAACAAAAAATGGAGAAGACTTTAATCGAATACAATGGTTACAAGCTCAGCACAAACGATAATGTTTTAATAATAAAATGCAAATAAAATAACCACAGATAAGCCCTTTCATTAAGATAGACTTCAGATAAATACATATATACAAAAAACACAAATCATATGACTAAAAGATCCCAATCTGTAAATCCCTAAAAAAAAAATATGCTTAGCAAATATAAATATTCAATATGTACACTTAAAATCTGCAACATTATAACATTAACGAAAAGCACACATAGCACAGTCTTATTTATTCTTATTTATTCTGCATTATTCAACAAAGCTAAATAGATGTTATTATTCATCAATGAGCAAACTCTATAAACCAATCAATAAGCTAAAGCTTTCAGTTTCAATAGGCTGGTGATGGAAGTGTGTTCATTGATCCCTGGCCAATTACAGGCATTACATTTCAACTGCCAATGCAGTTCCTGCCTTTCCAGTTTAAGTTGCCAGGGACTGCCCATTAATTCAAGTCTACTTGTTTGATAATGATAAACTTAAAACTGTGATCAGGATAATTTCTTAAATGCTTAAAAAGAGCATTTGTAGTTTTTTTTTTCTTTCCTGATCTCATACAAATGTTCATAAATGCAGTTCTTTATCCTGCATTCTGTTTTGCCAATATAGAATGCAGGACATAATTTGCACAGGAGCATAAATCACACTGTCACTCTCACAATTAAATTTATCAAATAGAAAAAGATTGTAGTTGTTAATAGGATCATAGGAGATTACTACGTTATCGACCCAGTGGACATTTTAAGCCTAGCTGTTTCACCCCAATGTAATCTGTAGGAATGCTAGTCAATACCCAAGATTGCATTTAATAATGACTGCTCATGTCCAGGACAGTTGTGGGCTCTATCCCCAGTAAGAATTTAGAGTGCCCCATTCACTCGTCCAGGTTCCTCTTGAACAGTGTCATAGAGGTGCTCTTTTTCACATGAATTGGTAGCCTGTTCCAAAGACACAGCAGTCACTGGGAGATAAATAGGGTATGCTGGAGGGGCAGATTTAAGTCACAGGCCATATTTAGGTCCATGGAATGGGTAGCCCTCATCCCATTTGATTTATGGATATGCAGCAAGTTTACTAGGTTTGGGTCTTGGATTGGTCTGTAGACCAGGCATAAGTCTCCCATAAAGAAGTCTATAGAATATGGAGTCTAGTGACAGGGACTTTAGTCTGTCTGTGTAAGGCACATGCTGGAGTCTCTTGATCTTCTTTGTTAGAAACCTCTGAAGTCTTTCAATTGCTGCAGGTGCTTAGTACTGTACATGCCAAATTAGGCATTATACTCAATTATAGGCCAGATAAGTGTTGAGTATAGGGGGTTATAACTTCTTTTGCTCTCAAGGTGATGCCTTTACTAATCAAGTGTGCTATGTAGAAAACTTTCCTTACAGACACATGGTGGATAGAAGTTAAGGTAGCAGTCAACTTGTGATCCCAAGTCCCTTATGACTTCTTGGGTACTTAGGGTATTGTAGTTTGTTTGATAGTGTGAGGGGACATTGTTTGTGCCAAAGGGACTGATGATGCATTTCTCTGCATTCAGCTTGAGACTGTGGCTAATACACCAGTTGCTGGTCTGTGTGAGACCCTGCCAAAGTATACTGACATAATTTGGGGATTTAATGATTGCATCTAGTTTGCAGTGGTCTGCTAACTTGGTCAGCCACAACCCCTTAGTTTTGCCTTGAACTTCTGATAAATATGTACCAAAGAGTAGGGGGCCCAGCACGGACCCCTGTGGTACTTCACTGATAATAGGTCTGCTGGTTGTTATGGAGTCACCCACTTTGATAGAGTGTGTGTCCAGTTTGTGAGCCAGTTGGCAACCTATCTTACAATGAAGGGGTTTGCATTCAGTTTGCTAAGTTTACCTGTAATGCCTGAATGTAGGATGGTATCAAAAGCCATTGCCAGGTTGAGGTATGGTGTGTGAACAGATTTGTCATTGTCAATGGCCTTGGTCACATTTTCAAAGAAATCCAGCAAATTTAACAGGCAGGATCTGCCCTTCATGAAGCTGAATTGGGTAGGATCCAGAATTTGGAGGTCACCTATGTCTTTATTTATGAGGTGCATAATGAATAAAGACATAATCCTGAATTTTTCCCAGTTTTAATATGTCTACAATATTTACAGTGCTTGCATTTAGACGTGTGTAGCTGTCCCCTTAGTTCCTTACTCCTTAGATTCTCAAAAATGTTTTTTTAAAAGAATTTCCCTTCCTAAAAATTATATGGGTCTTCGTTCTTTTGTCCTTAATTTCCCTCTTAGGGTTATATCTTCATTACATGTGCCCCAGTTTTTGTTCAAATCCATCTACTTCTTTGACTATCCATACTATAAGTTATCAGTGAGTTAAAAGGAAATTTAGTATCCTTTTCATTATTATTATTGTTCAAATTATTATTTAAATGCTCTTCCCATATAACTTCGCTACTTATAATAGGTACAAAATGACAGGGGTTTCTTTTGTAAACGACCTCCCTCACCATTTCCACAACCATATTCTTTGGGTAACCTCTCCTTACAAACATGTTCATTAGTGTATTACACTCTTTATGAAAATGATCATCAGTGGTGATCATTCGAGCAGCTGGCACGAGCTGCCCTTTAACCACTGCTTGTTTCTGCTTAACTAGATGAGCACTGGAGTAGTGCAGGAAGCAGTCTGAGTATGTGGGCTTTCTGTATATAGGGGGGGTGTATCTCTGTTGTTCGTAATCCTTTGCAAGAAGCACATCAAGATATCAAGATAAGCTATTTTGTCTCTATTAATTTCATGTGTAAACTCCAAAAAATGTGCGCTATCATTAATATAACTCCAAAACTCATCTATTTTCTTCTATGCTATCCTTCCAGATGATAAATATATCACAAAGATAGAGCAAATATAAGTGCCAAGAGTTCTTTTACTGAGTAGAGAAAAGGAAAGTGTATTCCCACTGTGCCAAAACCATATTTGTAAACAGTGACCCACAGGGGAGCCCATGGCCACTCTCTTCTTTTGCAAATAATACTGCCCTTCATACACCAAAGAGTTGTGCTTTAAAATAATTTCTATAAGTTGCTCATAAATATTAATGTTCTCTTGTGTTACCCCCTCCCCAAAAAAGAAATTCACAAAACCATTGCATTCCTAACTCATGGGGAATTATGGTCTATAAATCCCTCATATCGATGGTAATAAAACATGAGGTTATTTATCTTATCAAGAAAGATCCAAGAGTCTTTACAAATATGGCTTTCCTGCTGTAATAGCCCTTTAAGTTTATGGCTGATACGTTTAGTACATGCCATAACACATGCCATTGTGATAGAACCACGACCATCCACTGTAGGGTGGAACGGTGGATTGCTAATATCTTTATGGGTTTTTGGTACTCCAAAGATTCTAGGTACAACAGGGCAAGACATATTCAAGTAATTAAACTCTTCAATACTAATTCTCCTCTCAATAAATACGTCAATCAGTTGGTTTCCGGTACTATAATAGGCAGTATTTAATTCATTCTGTCTTACTGGGACATAAGTGTTATCCTGCAATATTTTCAACATTCTTTCTTTGTACATATTATTATCCATAACAATCAACCCTTCCCCCTTATTGGGTTTCATAATTCTTATATTGAGACTTTTGAGGTAATCAAACTGATCTCTTTCCCTCCTACTAGGATTATATTTATAATAATTAGCATCAGTCAATATACCTCTAGTATCCAGTTCATAGAGCTTTTCAAATAATTCTAGAGCAGGATAAAGGGTGGGGTTGTCTGTACTGGCTACCCAAAGACTGTCCCAGAGCATTATTTAAATCATTAAGAATTAAACTAAAGTTCATGTTTCTTAAAAAGAGTTTAATATCAATTAGAGTCTCAACCAAATTGGATTTCATAGAAGGAACAAAGGAAAGGCCACGACTTAACAAATTCACCATATCCAGATCGATATTAATCATTGAAAAGTTAAATACCTTAAAGTCCTTTTCTCTACTGGTAATAATCACACATATATCTCCCCCACTGTTTCCAGTGTCCATACTTTCTGACCTATCAAGTAAAAAATCAATACCAGAGGCTCCACCCCAAGCTCATCTCTTGACCCCCTGTTGCTGCCATTACTGTTGCCCATGATAGAGTAATGGATTCGGGGCACTCTGTTGCCATTGCTTCCTCTGGGGGGTGTCTGTTGGACTGAGTTCTGCCATTGGTTCCTCTGTGTTTTGTTGGCATCTGTGATGTTCCATCTGTATGTTGTGTGTTAACCAGGGAACTTGACTTAGAATCATCGACCATCTGTGTAAGCTTCTGCACAAGGAGAGTTAAATTCCCAACAGTACATTGCAAATTCTCCAGCTCAGGTTCAGCAAAAAGAGGTGGTAAGCCTGCTTGGCTGCCAGAAGCCATAACATCCGAAATGACAAACTTCCAAAATGGTAGTCTATACAGACCATAAACTCCAACAAAAACATAGAAGACATTAAGCCAAGACAACGGTTACAAGTTCAGCACAAATGATAATGTTTCAATAATAAAATGCACATAAAATAACCACAGATAAGTACTTTTATCTTGACAGACTTCATTGGATAAATACATACAAAATTAAAGCAATTTAAACACCCCCCAAAAAAAAAAAAATCACATGATCATCAGTCCCATTCCCATTGAATTGTTGCCTCATTTCTGTTGTTTCTGCCTGCATTTTTTGCACTTGTAATATTGTTAGTGTTGCTTTATAGAGTATAGACTACATTCTGATCTGCTAATTCTATACTATTATTGTTACACTTAAGTACTATGCCAGCTATCTTACATTCAGAAGTCTTTCCTGCTCTCTTGTGGCAGAAGTATGCAGCTCAAACCCATCTCAGTTGGGAGTTGCTGGATGAAGGCTGATTGTGTGCTTTCCTATCAGTAGCTAGACTTAAAACTGTTTATTTTGGCTTGCATTTAAGCCTTGTATTTGCCCATTGCTGCACTTTACACACTGGGTGTTAACAGTGCCCTATATAGATGCAAAAGCCTTGAAACACATTTTTTTCCCCTGACAGCTGTCAATGATACTCTCCCAAGGTTCTATGTTGTGCTACGTGCAACTCAGTTGCTCATTGAGCAGTGTTGCCTTATTGATCAACCTTAGACTACACAAGTATAAGTCCCTCTGGTAGTCTTGGAGCTACCAGCAAAGTCTGGTCTAATTAGCTCACTCCATTCCATAATAGAACATACAGTAAGAACCTGCTATAATGGATAGGCAGTTTCTCATCATCTCTCTGGCCAGCTTGATTAACATGGGCATCCTGAGGCAATGTAGCAATTGTTACAAATATACTTACAAGCACTTACTCCTGAAACAAACAAATAATCTATGTAAGAGATGTAATTACACTATGAAGTTAGAGGCCCTACTCTCATGTAAGCACAAAGTGAATACCAAACAGGTTGTCAGCATACACACATCACCTCCCATACAAAATAAGGGCACAACACATAAACCCACATATGCAGAGGTACTAACCAGAAGCTTACCAAAAGATCAGAGACCTCCCAAACAAAAAACACTTGCACACACAGCAATGCAAAAAACAGCCACAACACATAACACACACACCAGTGTTACAACAAAAAAGTCCATAAGGCATAACACCTCAGAAACCTAATGTAATGGTCATAGGTGACTCCATAGTGAGACAAACAGATGTTCTCCTCACCAGGCTGGATATGGAGAGGATTAGGGTTAGCTGCGTGTTAGGTGCCAGAATTCATCAAATCACTCAAGGACTCAAGTCACTCAACAAGTACTGGTATGACTCCAACATAGTCCATGCTGGGATGAATCACTTGAGACATACTTGTTTGGACTATATGAAGATAGACGTGACTGAGCTCTCAGATTATGTGTCCCAGGAAAGTATGAGCCTAGTCCTAAGCAGAATGCTACCTTCATCAAGGGTGATGCCACATTGCAAACAAAAATTGATTGACTTTAACAGTTGGCTTAACTTCTGGTGTCAGTCCAGGGGGATCCAGTATCTGTCAGCCTGAGAAGACATGGTAAATAGGCCATGCTGCTTTTCCAGAGATGGTCTGCACCTGTTTCCTCTAGGCTTTCAGGTATTAGCAAAGGCATTAGCCGCTCCTGTTGTGACTTTTTAGGTTATGTCAAAACAACCAGCCTCCTGACGTAACAAAATCCACTCCAGATAAACTCAAGGCTATGCTGCCTAATGCTAGGAGGCTATGCTTCTTAATGCTAGGAGGTTAAACAGGAAACTGCACTCCCTGGAAGCACTCCTCACCTTGGAAGATGCTGATGTCTGTGCAGTCACCAAGACATGGTTCAAAGTGTGGAAAGCACCCCAGCCATGGAGGGCTGCAATGCCTTCCATAGATTCAGACCACAAACTGAGCATAAAGAACCAAAGGAGGAGGTGTATCCTTCTACAGTAAAGAGAAGTACACCTCAAGACTGGTCAAACAGCATGTCTCTCTCGAGCTGCTCTACATCCAACTAACTATAGGCAAAACAACCTACTGCATCATTGCTAGCTATTGGTCCCCCACCATGAACCAGGAAAGGTATACTGCATATCTGGACTTACTGGATTCATTTGTAATACAGCCAAACACCTTGGTCATGGGTGATTTTAACTATCCTTCCTTCAACAGGGAAACATACACAACCACAAACATGCTGGTCCAGAGGTTCTTGGGCTTTGTCAATGCAAATCCTCTGGAACAAATAGCACTCCCACAAGGAGCTCAAATGTCCTGGACATAGTACTCACCAACATGGGTCGAGCATTGCACAACCCTTGTGTGATGTCATCCCTGGTAAGATCAGACCATAAATCAGTCTTGTTTGATCTAATTATAAGGCCAGATACCACACCTATCTCAAAAAAGCTTAAACATGTTTCCAAAACAAATTACCTCCTGCTATGTGATGGTATAAAAAGTTTGAAGGCCCCCTTAAACAAATATAACACAAATGCCTATGTAGATGTGTATGCCAGTGCCCTGTATAACCACTTAAGCAGTTGTATAGATTTGGCTGTACATGACTGGTTTAAAACCAGGTCCTGCCGATAAAGCAAGCCATTCTGATTGACCCCTAGTGCAAACAGGTTATACGACAACAGGAAGAAACTAATGTGTAAGACCATCAGGGAACTGGCTCAGCAGTGTAAGAAATTCTTCTCTAACCTAAATAAACAATTCAGAGATCTTCTCAAGTCCCCCAAAGCTAATTAAAAAGCATAAATAGCATCCCTAGCTAAGGATAATCACAAGCCATTTTTTAATTTTTTAAGTCTGAAATCTCAAAGGGAATTCACTGTTATGTGCCAAACTGGTAGTGGATGGCACCACCCATATTCTACCAAAGGAAATAGCCATCCTGCTAGCTGACAGATTTGGTGCAAACTTCACCCCCCCCCCCCGTCCCCATCAGTAATTTCCAAAAATATACCTGAACTATTCCTCAGCTTATTATCTTAACAGAACAGGTTGTCTGTGCACTCTTCAAAGCCAGAAACATAGCTTCAGTGGGACCAGATAACATTGCAGGTTGCCTTCTAAACAACTTAAAAGATGACCTAGCAGACCCACTCAGATCCCTGTTTAACTACAGCCTGTGAACTGGCAATGTTCTGGTGGAATGGAGGATAGTAACAGTAATCCCTATACACAAAGGAGGACCATCAGCCAACCCTGGGAACTATAGACCCATAAGACTGACTAGCCACATCTGCAAGGCCATGGAAAGAGTCATTACCTTATCAACAAGGACATAAGTAATCTCCAAGCTCTAGACTGAATTCAGTCTGGATTTGAGGGGTAGATCATGCATGTTGAATTTGTTTGACTTCTTTGAGAAAGTCACCAAGGCCCTGGATGAGGAAAAGACAGTGCATACGGTTTATCTTGACCTAGTCAAGGCATTTGACACAATCTCCCACTCAGGTATTATAGAGAAACTCTCACAACTGGTAATTAACTCTTATGTCACTAGACTGGTAGCCATTTGGCTCAATGACAGGACACATACTATTGAAGTAGGTGAATTCACCTCTAGCAGAAGACTAGTCACCAGTAGCATACCACAGGGTTCAGTGCTGGGCCCTTTACTGTTTGGAATTTATTTCTCAGAAGTCCAGGCAAATGTGGCTGACCAAGTTCACTGATGATTGCAAATTGGATGATCTCATTGAGTCCCCCAATGATGTTAACATACTGTAGAAAGAGTTATGCAGACAAATGATTGGTGACAAAACCACGGATTAAATCTAAACACAAAAAAGCATTATTATTCCATTTGACAAAGCTGAATTCCCTGCTAATTACACCATAGACAGCAGCCCCCCCACCCAAGTATAGACCTAGTGGAACATGATCTGGGTACACAGGTTAATATCAATCTGAACTTTAACCACCAAGTTTCCGCAGTGGTAAGGAAATAATTCTATGTGGCACATCTCATAAGTAAAGGCATCCCATCCAGATCTAAGGATGCTATAATTCCATTATGGCAGGAACTTTCAAATATCAGTAATGATGACTAGCTGGCAGCACTAGTAAGGGACCTCGTGTGGTAGGCTTGTCCATGGCATACTGCTGTGCAGGTAAAGAGGCAATGTCTAATTTGACACTATGGGCCATGACTTTAATATTGCCTTTTTTGTAAAAATATAATCGATGCAGGCAGTGCTATGTGTGTGCTATGCTGTGTGATACATGCTCTACTGTCACTGTTCATCAGACATTCCCTCTCATCTTTAAATATTTTTTTTTTTATTTCGGAGCAAGTACTCATATTATTGTTTTACAAAAGTCATGCCTGAGTGCTCACTGACTTCAGTTCAGTGATGTTGTAAGGCATTATGTAAGGAATAATCTCAATTTAACTGTTTTACACAATATATTCTGCTGAGGTGGTATACCTAAGCATGCATGTAGTGAATGCCCTAAAGTGGTACATTTAATAAAAAGTATTACTTCAGTGTTTAACAGGAATTTATACTTTGCAACTGAATATACATTTTCACATCTTTTATATCACACAATGTTTGCTCAGTTTTAATTATTTGTTACGGTACTGCAGGTCAGGCTATCTGATTTTGTCATACAAAATAATTTATATCCTTAAAGACAACAAACATCATCATTTGTGCAGTGGAGAGGGGGAAATGGCAGCAGTGTTTGTATACATGGCTGGATACGTATTAAATCTTTGTTCATTTTGATTAGTGCTTCTCTGAATGCTTGTGTATTACTACTTTTAAGTTGTAGGTAATTGCCAGCTATAACAATGGTAATGCATAGAGCATTAATGGTTACAATTACTACAATATTATGTTGTGACATGCAGCTTTTTCTGCACATTTCCATGAAGTTTTAAACAATACAATTTTACAAATGAAATGCATGCAGATGAAATGTGTCCTGGCTATAAACTCATTTTTATTTATTTGCTTGTTTTAACTTTATTTAATAACGTATTTTCTTTTGAGTTAAACATAAACATCTCTGTGTGAAGTTCAAATTGTAAGTGGCAAAAATGTCACACACAAACTATTGTAGGTCAAGGTTAAATGTGTCCTACATGGCATCTCTCTTAGGTGATGGTGCAAGTGATTTTGAAGAGGGGCTGTCATGGTAGCTGGATAGTGAGTTGTTCTGATGTCATGATATAGTTGATGCAGGCTATCCTGTAGACACTGATTTGACAGTGCTGTGGGACTGGGACTGGGACCTCCAATGAAAGGTCTAGATGAATGCTAATGTGGCCTGCATGAAATCTTTTGTGCCCTCCCTCACTAATTATAATACTTTTTTGAGAAGTGCATTGTCTCTTGTGATCTTCCCCCACATATCTCTGGACAGTACCCTGTCCTCTTCCCCTTCTAAGACTGAGTCCTGCATGAGTCTGGTAAGTCACAACATGAGTAAAAATGGAGGCAGCCACAGATGCTTAGTGTGCCAGCATACTATGCATCAGTGTGATTGTAACTTTATCCCTACTCACTGACATTTCCTGCAGTACTGGAAATCCTTACATGGACCCTGGAGGACTCTGACCAATTTTAACTCACTTCTCTGTGCTCTAAAAATATCACAACACATTTGCTACTGGGCAGCCAATGCTTTACATGTTTCCTAGGGTAGCTGTGAGAAATTCCTGTACCTGGCTCTCCTATGAAAAGAACTCACTGTAGACACTGCTAGCTCTAAATTTCTGTCATCATCCTTAAAATGCTTGTCTTAGTTTGGGCTTACTGGTGTACAGGTGCCTTGATTTTCTACTTGTCCAAGCACGAGTGTGATGTCCCCATGTATTTGACTTTGTGATCCAATGTCACTTCCTGCAGAGTTACTAACATGCTGTGGGGTGAGAGATCCTCCCGTTAAACATTGGGACTTTGTGCCACTTCCCTCAGGCTGCATCATAAATATAACTATATTGTCATCATCATACATTGTTTTGTTGATATCCTCCAACTGTATTGGTATACTGCAACTTTTTGTCTCTACTGCTGACCCTGAAAAAATGAATTGAATACATTACAAATAAGGAAGTAAGATACATTATTATATAATGAGTAAGGAGGTGTAGAGGACACATATTATTTAAACAGCCTTCATCATCATTAGGTGCAGAAATGGAGGGCTCACCTATTAATAAACTTGACCTGTGTTAAACATAGTCTTTACATGTCAGTATATAAAAATATATAAATATGTGTTACTGTTTTTAGACCAACATCCCTGAGCAGATGTATGTTTCTGCTGCAGATGTTGTTAATGCCATTGTCCACACCACCTCTGATTATTTCACTCCCAGGGGATCTGTGTCACAGTCATCCCCATGAATGGAGACAGGTATTCCTCATCTGGTGTTAAAGGAATAAGTGTAAGAGTCCCCCCCCCCATACTGCTACTGGCAATTACACTCTGCTGTGCCTTGGTTCTGACATGTCCTACCATATCATTTACCTTCTTTCATTGTGTTAAGGTGTGGTCTTCCACCAACAGCATTAACATCCATACCCATTTAATTCCAGGCCTTTGCCCTCTGAGATTGTCTGGGTCCCCCTTTTCCAAAAAGATGTTTGCCTTACGTCCTAAGGGCTACCATGAGGATATGGTTCTCCACCTGGTTAAAATTATTGATTATCTACTTTGATCTCTGGTTTTGCACCATTACTATACATAAGGCATAGTCTTTAGATGCCAATATTAAATTCTCTTTATAAATATGTGTTACTGTTTTAGACCAACTTTCCTGAACAGATGTGTGTTGATGCTGCAGATGTTGTTAATGCCATTGTCCACACCACCTCTGATTATTTCAGTCTCATCATCCTCTGTGTCACTGTCAGCCCCATGAATGGAGACAGGTATTCTTTATCTTGTGTTAAAGGGATAAGTGTAGGAGGTGCCCCCCCCCCCCCATGCTGCTACTGGCAATTACATTGTGCCTTGCCCTGACTCTGACATGTCCTACCATATCATTTGCCCTCTTCCATTGTGTTAAGGTGTGGTTCCTTCCACCAACAGCATTAACATCCATACCCACTTAATTCTGGGCCTTTGTCCTCCGAGCTTGTTTTGGTCTCCCTTTTCCAAAAAGATGTTTGCCTTATGTCCTAAGGGCTACCATGAGGATATGGATCTCTATCTGGCTAAAATTATTCCTTCTCTGCTTTGATCCCTGGTTTTGCACCATTACTAGATCTGAAACAATATGCCACAATCATACATAAAAAAATGTGATATAATCAGTCAAACAACCCATGGAAACTGCATAAATGACCCTGACATTACACACATAAGTTTACCACTACCATATTAATTTGTGGTTATTTGAGTTAAGCAGAAAACAGATTAGGAAACCACTGACTTTCTAAAGCAAGCAATAAACAGTGGAAGTATAACAAATTATTATCAAACAGTTTAAAATTATGCTAGATGACTTGGTTTACTTGAATAAATGTTTGCTTTACTGATATACTTGTCAGATTTGGATGTCTTACCTGAATACTGCATAAATGTCATTTCTGAATGCAAATTCTTTACAATAGCAGTAGAAATGCATAGTGAGCACTGAAAAAGATACATTTATTTTGCTGTCATTTAGTAATTGTGCACACATGGTAGAAATACAGTGATTGAATTGTGAAGTACTGAACTGCCATGGATGTTTTGTTGGTAGAACATTTACTAGATGAGTTCCGTGTGTCAGCATGTCAGCAGTGAAAAAACTGACAGTATGAATGCAAGAAAGTGGATCTGTTAATAAACTGCTTGCCTTACTATTGTGAATGTATTCATAATGATGCAAACATTACTTGGCTGGGTTGAGAATCTGCACTTGAATATAATCGTGGGTTTTGTGTCACCTAATCTTCGTTTTTTTTTTTTTTTCTGTGTGATGATAGCAGGCATGCTTTCATTGTTGTGTTGCACAACATACCTTTCCCAAACAGACAAGCTGTGCATGTATATAAAAGTGTAACAATTTGAAGGAAGAAAGGAAATATTTAGAGTATGACAATTTATTTTTATACTTCAGATATGAATAAATGTTTAAAAAAATAAGCACATACTTTAAGCAAGTGCAACAGTAACTGCAATGCCTTGCAGAATAGTACTAATAGTCAAGTCAAAAATATTAAAGAAAAAAGTCAGAGACAGGTAAACAACCATGTTATTATGTGTTCTTTATGTAGCCAAAGTGGAGACTGAATATAACTCCAGTCAACAACATAGGAGACTGGCCAGATTTACTGAGGGTACTCATAAGTATGAATAAAAACCTTGCCATTTAAAAAAAATGTCAAGTAATGAATACCGTTTTCTGTCCTTAACTGGTTTTGTTACTATAACTGCAAGAGTATTTGTACACAAAGATAATAGAAAGACTAAGGTGCTTTAAGGACCATACTGCAGCCAAATCCATATCAGGCAGAAATTTCATATGTATTACCATTTCTCATGTTAAATCAACATACTTTATTGGTATCAGTAGAGTGCAAATGCAAGGGCGGCTGTGGTGGTGCAGTGGTTAGCATTGCCACCTCACAGCAAGAGGTTCTCTGGTTCAATCCTCAGCTGGGGTGTCTGTGTGGAGTCTGCATCTCCTCCCTGTGGTCGTGTGGGTTCCCTCTGGGTGCTCCTGTTTCCTCCCACATCCCAAAGACATGCTGTAGGTGGATTGGGCACTCTAAATTCGCCATAGGTGTGCATGTGTGTGCCTTCTGTGGAAGGTTGGGAGCTGGGCTGGCAACTCGACACTGTAAAACTCCACTGCCAGTCATGAGCAGACAGGTGATCCTCTGTGGTGACCCCTAACTGGGAAAATCTGAATGAAGAACAGTGCAAATGCAAAACGCATGAGGACTTGCTAGCAATAAACGTACTGGCCCCATGTATGCATTAGCATTTCTCAGAGGATTTGTTTTAGTTGAATAAACCTGTTTCTCTCATTTTCTTATTTTAATTATACATTACTTTGTTTTTATTTCTCTTCAACTTTTATTAATTTTTTACAGGAATCCTAAGGATCAGCCCATCCGGGGACACCCTCATGCAGTTGGTGTAGTGGCACTGGTCCTGTAGCAGCCTAGTATGTGTCAGCCTGGCAAGTCTCACTGACCTTGAGCTTTGTAATTTGGTTGAGGACATAGTGGAGCAGGTACTGGAAATTCAGCTTCATCTAGTCCAGGATTCTCTTAAGTGGGTAGAAGACTCACTGTTCCAATTGGTGAGAACCACAGCACCAGCATAGGCTCCTGCCCATGCAACACAGGGGCCCTCCACCCCACCAGCATAGGCTCCTGCCCTCCACCCCACCAGCATAGGCTCCTGCCCATTCAACTCTGGGGCTCTCCACTGCAACACCATAAGTTAGTGGAAATGTTTCAGTTCCTGTGGACTGGGGATTGTTGTTAGATTGCACTTCCCTTCACCCCTCCTTCCTTATCCTGTTTCCTACACCCTCTTTTACTACTTCCTACCCAAAGTACTCTGTCCTTGACAAAAGTACAATAATCCTCCTCTCCCACCTTCTTCAGCACAACCTTCTTGATGTTTTCCATCTGTGTTCTCCTCATTGTTATATTTCCCCTTTTACAATCTTTACTGTCTCCTCCCCATTCAATTCTTTAAAGCAATCAACAGGGTGCCCACATAAGGATAAACTATATAAAACATATTAAGCCTCTTTATTTTTTACATATTTATAATAAAAGCTAAGTTGTCCACTACTTGTATTAGGTCTTTCAAGCATGACTGCACATAGCTGCATTCATCCTCATTGTCCTAGTGTCTATGAACTCAAAAGAAATATAAAGTTTTCACATAGTCCTTCACACATACTTAAGGATTAACTTCAGGTATTTTGAGCTTTTGCCATAAGTGGGTATTTTCTTAAGATGCCTTCATATTTATGTAGTCAGAGCAAATAACCTGTACTCACTTTATTTGTATATAGTTACAGAGGGGCTGTTTGCGGATAACTGCTATGCAATTGCAAACCTCGGTACTATGAATACCATTGATAGTTACTCAGATCCACACTTTAGTGCTCTAAGTGCTATGGCTACAAGGCTGTTTTAAAGAACAGACTTGAAGCATCACCACAGACTTGCCACACTTGGTAAACATATTGGATCTTTAAATGGATTCAGCTTTGAGACACTGATTTGAGTTGTCACCTTGAGCACAACCAAATTACCTTTTGCTGATAGCCTATTGGCTTACAGACAAGAAAAGAAAACCGCTTCTATCATATTAAATTAGTGTAATCAGTTGTCGGAAATCTGAAAAAATGCAGGTGATCTCGTTTTGTAGCAGTGATGCATAACGCTGCAATTATTCCATAGTTTTGTGATTCTGTGGTATTAAAGATATATGTTGCATTAATACAAAACACTATCATTTTATTATTCTTCCCACCCCCAAAGAATTAGAGATGTAGTATTTAATGAGCATTTGTAATGAATGAAATGAAGTCAATAAAATTATGCTACTGGCATTAGTAGTTAAGAAAGAAAATGTGCCTTCATATCAAAAACAGCACAGTTGTATATTCTGCTGTATCTTATGAATTACATATAGATAAGTGTTATATGTGCATTTGTACATGGCACACATTTATAGCCATATCTCTCCTTCTGTATATAGATAGATAGATAGATAGATAGATAGATAGATAGATAGATAGATAGATAGATAGATAGACAGATTAATCCACAGCCACAGAAACTTATATAGATATTGTTAACGTTATTTCAGGTTTAAATCAGAATGCATGTTAACAGAAAGAAAATGTTGTAGTTAGTATATATCTTTGTTGTCAATATTATACAGGCACACTTTGTAGGAAAGCAATGCCCAGAGGCTCAGATGTCAAAAAAATTGTCCATGATGGACAGCCTAAAAGAAACAGCATCAAAGATAAATAAAATACTGTGTTTTCCTATAATTATTTATTATAGTTTGTACTTTCAAGAGCAGTCTTAAGACTATACCTATCATCATTAACTTCTCCATATAATCATTTAGATCTGCTGGTAACATTATGGCACTGCAGATTTTCGACACAAGTTGTATTATTACAAGAACAGGCTTCTATGGGGACATAGAAGTCAGTTTAAGACAGTCATAAGAATTAAACTCATAGACTGCTCAAAATTTGTGAAAAAGCTGTGATAATCCGTAAACCAGATACATAATATGGACTTCTGTTGCATTTGTAATAGTACAGTACTGTATGTTGTGATATTTTTCTTTAAAGAATTAGTAACTTTTTAAAGGAAGAATTGTTTCCACCATCTGTAAATAAGTTGTGGCACTTCTACTATCAATTTATGGCCATGTGTATTAGCTCATTGTGACCAACACCTTTCCTGATGCTCTATGACTTTTATTACTGTAAGTTACAACTTACTGTGTTTATTTCAAATGAAAAGATGGAGCAATTTGTTAGACTGCACTAAAGACGAATGAGGAAAACAAAATTATACGTAGCAATCTGCCCTGGGTTTAGAGTTCAGTGTTTACTGAATCATTCCAAAGAACTGAGGACCAACTTTAGAGTAGCAATTTTGGACAAGTAAAAGTCAGCTTTGCAGTAGATTTATTTTATACAAGAACATAAAAAGAATTCTTATTTACTAACTCTGCTGTCAGCAAATATAAATCAAAATTATTCTTGATACATCAACAGAGCATGACCAAAGCAGACATTTTAAAACAAAGAACTTTTAGCTTAAACTCAGTGTCACTTTTTATTTTTTATCAGCTGCACCTGAATATAAGCAATCAATAATGCCTGTCAAGAGTTATGTTACTGTGGCGATAATGTATGCCCAGGCCTGATTTACATCACATGGAAGGGTGTTATTTCCACAATAACAGACACACACACACATGCACGCACACACGCACACGCGCACACACTATAATGTATAATTGCACTTAGAAAATGGTCTGTTGATTTTTCTTATTATTATCATTACATGCACACGGGTTTAGTTCTAAAGCTCGACTTCCAGATGACCAACTTTCAAAATCCCGAGATGAAAATCACGAAAGTGCAGAAACCCGAATGCTGACGTTTTACCAGGGTAAGTGAACACTTGGCCAACATACCCTGTTCTCCACTCTAGTGCGATGCCGAAGTTAGTATATTTACTTAGGGGTGTGTGGGGTGCATAGCCCCCCACCTAGGTGGGTTTTACTTACCTTGGCATGAGTTTCCTTTAGAGTTGGCCATGTATTTATTTACCCTGTTAAAACGTCAATGTTTGGGTTTCTGCACTTTCGTGAATTTCGTATTTCATCTCGGGATTTTGAAAGTCGTCATCTGGGAGTCGTGCTTTAGAACTAGACCTCATGTATATATTTATATTTTGGATGTAAAATAGTTCACCATCCCAATAAGTATTTTACATCCAAACCATAAGTTATATAAGTATTTAATGTCTACACACACACACACACTCAGAAGCACATACAGACCTACAGTTATATACACAGAAACATAATCAGACAGACTCATACACATATATGTAGACAAAGACACACACATACATACACACAAACACACACACTATACCTAGCATCGCTGAGTGAGTACATCCATTGATATTGCCTTTTTACAAAAATGAAAATAAAAGACATACAGCTCCCCTTCCCCTGTACTTTTGCTGGTATTGCTGCACAGCACTGCTGAATGCACTTTTCACTGAGTGAATCATTGTGGATTACAGTAAGGACCAAAGATGAAGAGCTACATAACTTATTTTTAACCAGTAGGTGATAACAGACAGCCTGCTCTTGTTGCTCTTGCTCTCGTTCATGCATACAAGCTCATGTGCACATGTATGCATTTATTCTTTCTTTTCTTTTTTTTAATTTATCATTTTAATTTTATGATGTCTAAACAATGCTGGGCGGCCACGGTGGTGCAGTGGTTAGCATTGTTGCCTCACAGCAAGAGGTTCTCTGGTTCGATTCTTGGCTGGGGTGCCTTCTGTGCGGAGTCTACATGTTCTCCGTGTGGTCGCGTGGGTTTCCTCTGGGTGCTCCGGTTTCCTCCCAAAGACATGCTGTAGGTGGATTGGACACTCCAAATTGTCCCTAGGTGTGTGTGTGTGCCTTCCATGGCAGGTTGGATGCCAGGCTGGCAACTCGACACCATAAAACTCCACTGCCAATCATGAGCAGACAGGTGATCTGCTGTGGCAACCCCTAGCCGGGAAAAGCCGAAAGAAGAAGAAGATGTTGAAACAATGCTATTTACCAATTGTACAAAATGGTGCCTGTTTACTTTTATACTGTCCGAATTCACTGCAGCTTAATTTGTTGCCATGAAGTGACTTTTTTTTTCAGTGACTATTACCTTTATATTAACACCCTGCTAGAGGATGTTCATTATGCACTCCATTCTGTAATTTAAAGTCAAACTGTACTTTACTTCTAAAATTCACCTTTTTGACCTGTACCATATACTTTTTGTGCAATACTTGTAAACAGCCAAACTATTAGAAAGCTAATTATAAAGTTTATACTATTTAATAATTCATAAATGTTATACTTAATTTATAAAAACTATGAAAAATGGTTGTGGGATGTTTGCCACAACATGTTTTCTCCCTGCTCCGTAGTATTTCAACTTCACAGTACCGACAGATATCAAAACCTGATTGTTTGAGCCATCCTTATGGCCATGATTTATCAATGGTTATTAGTCCTTCTATAGTAAACAGACACAAAAGGGCTGTGTTATTACCAGAGCTGAATCATGGTCACATGAGTTCCTAGGAATGGCATTGGATTCGTTCCCTCCTAGCATCCATACCAGTATCATCATACTTAGCTGTCTGTGTTCATTTACCATAAAATATTGTTCAAACCTGTCAGTGCTCAGACTATTTTCCTCTTTTTTTTAAATTTTACAGTGATCATAGAGATCTGGACCTAATTTAAAACTGTTATTTCAAAGTTTAGAGAAAATACACTGACAGACATTTGATAAACAAAACACAAAAGCCTCACACTGAAAACTTCTCTTCCATTGAAACTCACATTTATTGAAAATGCATCTCAAAAGCCATTAAACTTCAAGACATGCTGCAGCTAGTAGTCAAGCAGGATATAGTGAAACATTCATCAGTGTCTATGTGAAAAGAGCAGGAATTCAAAAGAAAAATGTGCAAAGCATTTGCTAACAGTTCAGGGCAGCCCGCTGGATATAAATGTCCATTTTCAAGTGCAGCCTAGGGGCATTGTCTGGTGAAGTAACTTGGTCAGAGTCACATAGTAGATAACTGAAGGTTGAGAAAATTAAACCCCACACTTCAGAAGCAGCTCATAGCCTTACTCATCTGCACTAAGTACCAGACAGACTGTTGTGGCCCAACACGATGCATTTCACACCTGTGTGCCTGCAAAAAAATAGTAATCAAAAATATATTCATAGTTAAAATATTAACATTAAACTCATAGACTTCATGCTTTCCATTTTATTCATAGCCATATGATAAACATGGTGTCGACAGTGAACAATACAAGGAAACCAAGTATCGTACCCAAAGAACATGGCTCATAAGATAATGTTCCTGTTTGCTACAATTAATTCCTTTATGGCATATCTACTGTGCATGCCTCTCTATTGCTTAGAGCAAGAAATCTGGACAAAGCCATAAATAAAAGTAGGGCAAAGGCACAAAAATAGGTACAATTTTTAAATATTGCTCTTATAAATGTAGAAAGTTGACAGAGTCACAGGATTAGCATTAGCATGAATTTTCTGAAGTGAAAGAAGTCTGAAACTCAAATTTCTGGCATTACTTTTTAACTTCAGTCTTTAATGGTTTGCGATGAAATTGCCAGAAAACCACAATTTTATGAAAAATAGACCAAAAATATGAAGCAAAAATCTAGGCATTCTGTGAAAATCTGTACAGTTGAGAGGTATGCCTCTGATTCAAGAGGTTTGAAATGTCACTCACTGGATGTTCCAGCTTAGCTGGAGTTTTCATTTTGTTTTTACTGAATGTTTTTTTTCAGTGTGAACTTCTCACTCATTGTTTTAGTTTGTTATTTGGGATATTGTTTAACTTGCTTACTTATGTAATCTCTGTAAATAGTCTGTTTGTAATATGTAATGCAGGTATTATGTAATGCTGTATCTGCTTACCTTTGGAGCTTTTCTCCCCGGGCCTCCGCTGAAAATGGACATACATCCAGTCGGACTATCCCGGTCAACAAATGTAAAATAAAATAAATAAAAAATAAGTATACTATTGAGGGTTGCAGGAACCATGTATTTATATGTGTGCGTGCGCCTGCACACACACACACACACACACACGCACACACACACACACACACACACACACACACACACACACACACACACACACACCACTAATTATGTTTCCCTTCAAAATGCATAATTCTTTCAGTTTTTTACTAAAGACAAGACCATCAATTACAGTCACTTGCAAAATTTTGCACCTCAGATACTTGCTTGAGAACAAGTGAATGAATCCATTCATAATTAATGTATCAGAAATCTATCATTGCTTGCTGCTGTCCAAACCATATAGTGGAACCCATTGCAACCCGCTTTGCCTTCTCAATGTCTTAGCTCAAATCAGACAAAGATTCAAAAATCAGGAACAGGTTTTAAATGTTTCTCTTATATACTTAGAAAGTTGCTAGAATAAGAAGCTTTACATTTGCAAGCATTTTCCAAAGGATACAAAGTATGTAAAAACAAAATGAAAACTCCAGCCAAGCTGGAACTTCCAATGAATGACCTCTCAAACCTCTTGAATCAGAGGCACATGGGATATATGCAAATGACCCGTATGAACACCAGGTGTTTCAGCTAATTGTCGATTATGAATGTCCATGACTTGTTTCGTTATTTTAATAGACAATTTCAGGCAAATAAAGCCAAACCCCACCAGTTGTGGATATGTATATTTTGGCCTTGTTATGACCAGGTCAGCACAGCCACAAGCAGAGTGTTTGACTAAGCATAAGAAACACTGGGCTGTTATACCCAGCTGATGACCACTATCATTAGGGTGACTGCAAAATATCTTATGCTTAGTCAAACACTGCTTGTGCTGTGCTGATGAGGTCATAACAAGGATGAAATATGCATATCCTCAGCTAGTAGGGTTTGGCTTTATTGGCCTGAAATTGTCCATTAAAATGACGAAGCAAGTCATGGGCATTCAAAATTGCCAATTAGCTGAAACACCTGGTGTTCATAAAGGTCATTTGCATATATCCCACATGCCTCTGATTCAAGAGGTTTGAAAGGTCACTCACTGGAAGTTCCAGCTTAGCTGGAGTTTTCATTTTGTTTTTACTGAATGTTTTTTCAGTGTGAACTTCTCACTCATTGTTTTTGTTTGTTATTTGGCATATTTAACAGGAAAATAAATGTATAAGAACATGAATGAATGGCAGATACAAACATACTGTTATTTGAAAATATACCTAAGTAGAAAGTGTGTGAGTTGTTCCTCAGTAACATCAATATGTGACAGTTCTGACTTTTGTAGATATATTTATGCCATATGCATCTAAAATACCCAAAATAGAAAAAGTAGTCCAAAGTCCAATTATCCCTACAGTCTCAGAAATGGAGCAATAAGCCCCACTGATGTATTAATGATTTCAAGCTAATAATCACAGCACTAAAAGGCTGTAAATAAGCAGTAAAAATTTCAAAATAACATCACCAATACATATATTAAGAACTCAGTTAGCTATGCACCTTGTGTATCATACAAAATACATATTTATCTCTGAATCTAAAAGATAGAAACAAGGTGATGGCACAGTTATCATCATTTGCATAAGGTGGGGTTTGGGTGGGCAGGAGGCCAAGGCTGACACAAAAGTAGTGACTGTGGGTGAGTAATAAAGAAAGGCAGGGAGAAATGTAGCTAATTATCAAATGGCCACTGAGACAGAATAACTTGCAAGCCTCATGAATACCTCATGTACCTGTTATGTGTGTGTGTCTGTATGGGCACTCAGTGTGAAACATGTGTGTGAGTGTCTGCATGAACACAGCCACTTTCTAGCTCCACATCCTAAAATATCAAACAGGTGTGAGCCGTGCATGGTAGAGGTATCATTAGTTCATCATCATCACCTCTGACTGAGAAATGGTTCTGCCAACAGTTGCACCGGCATGTCCATGCCTATGGTCAGATGTGTTTGTGCTACCTGAATGTGGATGATGCCTGTTGGACTAGCTCTCCTTGTGGCTAAGCCCAGGTCCATGAAGCCATGGCCTACCATGCCTGGGTTTGGACACCTCAAATACTGATGAAGCAGTGGAAGTATTGCTACTATGTAAGTGGGATTGGGCACAGCCACATTGGCTAATACTAGATGTTGTTGTGGACCTACGGCCATGTGGATGCTATCCCCTTTCAGCAGACATTCTGTCATAGACACTGCCCATTCTATTGTGGCATTCATCCGATCCATTGAATTGGATCCATGGTGGAGGCAGTCACACACATCAGCATGTGCTACATCTAGAACTCAAAGCATGTCCTCAGAGGCCCTAGTGGAACATGCCTGTGCCTCCAATACAGCCCTAAACATTCAAGTGACTTATAATGACACAGCAGGTTCAGCTGGAGGGTAGACAACAGACCTGCTCTGAGCAGCCCTACCAGCCCTCCTCCATGGCACCTTGCCCATACTTTGGCTACAGCCAAAGTCAACTAGCACTGAAATTGCAATAACCACACTACCCTGATCAACTGTGTCACCCTTAACCTGTCCACTATCTGAAGACTCAATAGAATGGGTATGCATAGGCATACTAACTATGTCTGAAGCAAATCTAGTGGATGTGAGAGACAACACAACAGTATCAAATTCAACCTATGCACCCCTGACTGTGCCACCATTTGCCCACCATCCTCATCATCATCAGAGCCAGGCAATACACAGACATCAGGTGGTAGGAGCTCGTCACTTCCACTGCATACCTCTGATCATCTTAGTGCAAGAAATCTGGATGAAGTCTGACATAATGGAGGAACAAAGGCCCAAAAATAGGCATAGATTTTAAATATTGCTCTTATGAACTTAGAAAGTTGTTATAATAACAGGGTTTGTATTAGCATGCTTTTTGTAAAGTATTTGAAGTCTGAAACTCAAATGTATTTCATTATTTAGCAATTTCAATCCTTATATCATGCCAGTGATTTGCCAGAAAACCACAAACTTTATGAGGAACAGACCAAAAATATGAGGCAAAAATCTGGACATTCTGTCATACTCTGAACGGCCGTGAGGTATGTTCCGCTGTCAGGATCACGTCTGATAATAAGTAAACACAGGAATGAAATGACTAGCTCCACTAAATATCAATTCATGATAGATGACAAAAACTAACTCTGGTCACACAATTGCAGATAGTACAGCAATACAGACACTCATTACACCCTCCTTACACAGACAGATAATGCTACGTAATAAGAAAACGTGCTTTCCATTTGCAGATGTCTCCACACTTTGCAGGGAGGTTAGACCAGGAAGAAAACAAGCAAGGAAAGGACAGCAATTAAGCATCACAGTGGGAATAACACAGGGTGAGAGTGAATGCACAATGGCTTCTATGTATTGCATGAAATAGCTGTAACTGAAAATTGGCTGAGATATCAACCCACACCCATGTTTATGGAACAACTCTCTTATATAACTGTATAACTTATCAATAGGTACAGATAGAAAACATGTATCAAAGGAAGTAGTAATAAAGATATATATTTTATTCTACATGCAAATGTAAATGTTGCTATTTGTAAACTTACCTGGAAGCTGCTGTTGGGACACAGTTCTCCTCCCAACCACATCATTAGCGACACCAAGCAAGCACAGGATGCGTAGTCTCCACTGAGCTGTTAGTATCTCTGACAGTAGACAGGAACTCCACATCCGGTGTCAGTTGTGGATCAGTAGCAAGACCACCCCACCCCCGGTAGCCAGCTGTTCTTGGGCAACTTCAGCTGCCCACGTACAGGACAATGATATCATATCAGTGACCTGATCATAATTCCATCAACAACCACCAACTGTGTTTACATTGTTGACTAACTGGTTCCAAATCTCCTCTCTGGCAGCTATATCCACATAGCCTCTCTCAAGCAGAAAGGCTCCATGTCACTGGATTATGACCTCATTCTCAACATTACTGAAAGGGGTTTTTTGTAGATTTGTAGGACTGGGTGCCATAATCCTATGTGACTTAAAACAGCCAAGGAAAATAAGATAAATCTCACATAAGTAATATATTTGTTACAAACCAATGAATACCTCATAAGTAATGTATATATGCTTTCCACAGAAATATCAGGATGCCTACACATTTTGAAGAGAAAAACACTTGCAGCACACTTCTCATTTTGGACAACAGAATGGTAGGTGCCCCCACCCCCCGCAAATAAAAATGGTGGTTTGTACAAATCAAGGAATATCACATAAGTAATGTATATATGTTTTCCACGGCATTATCAGGATGTTTACATACTTTTTCAAAAGAAAAGTCGATTTATAAATGTCAGTCATTTTTCACTGTTCCCACCACTCCTGTGGAGGTTGCTCTGGGCCATCAAAGAAGTATAACACCAGTTTCAACAACATGTACATTATATTTCTCTATTAATACCATATGACATTGCAAAAGCAGATGTTAAGAAATGTGAAGCATAAGAAGTTCATACAGATAAAAGTTTCATTTTCTCCTCGATATATGAATACATTTGTAACATTTTACAAAATCTAAAAAGTTCTTGAATAGTACAGTCATACCTTAGCAAAATTAAGCCTTCTCTGCAGAGAAATCATCTTTAAAGGAATACCAATCTACTGTTTTGTCCAACTACAAAAGTCTGTTCACCTTCAAGTTCCCTAGCTACATGGTTACCTTTTTTGTAGTGTAGATTCAGCCCTTTGAGCACTGTGAAGATGCAAATGAAGAGTGAACTCATTAGAATTCCTGAATACCAAACTTTTGACTTTGAATAGCAGATGTAAACATAGTGTAGGCTCTGCACCATTGTTACATGCTAATGGCTTCCAACTGTGAATGTAAAAGAAGGGAAAATAACAACATTTCAGACACACTTCACTGCAGTGGGTGTGTCAGTGAGAATACACTTACAAAGTGTGGAACTAACTTCAACTTTTAAATAAAACAAGCAGCATACATTTATACTTTTTGTCCCAAATGAAAAAACTCTCTTGCTTTTGCTGAAAACTGTTGTTCACAGTCATGTATTTTTATCAAACATTTAAAATAAAATAATAATCTCCAGACTCTGTACCCAACCCATTTTTGATTTAAGGCTAGATCATGTCTGTTAAATCTGGTTGACTTCTTTGAGAAGGTCACCAAGGCCATCAATGAGGGAAAGACTGTGGATCCCACCTAACTTGACCTGGCCAAGGAATTTTATGCAATTATTCACTCAGGTATTACAGAGAAAATGAATGGACTGGGCATAAACTCCTACATCATGGTCAATGGCTCACCAGCAGGACAGATAAGTGTGTGAATTCACCTCTAGCAAGAGGCTAGTGACCAGGGCAGTGCCACAGGATTCTGTACTAGGCATTTAGGTATTTAATTCCCATAGGTCAAGACAAACTTAGACTGCCTTTGACCAGTTTTGTGGATAACTGCAAATTGTAAACAATCCTTGAATCAACTAAGACTTTTGATATACTGCACAATAATAACACACACAAATGACTGTTACAAGAGCTATGGAGACATACTAAATGGCCAATAAAGCATAATTATTCCCTTTTGGAAAGAAAATATCCAACTAGTTATAATATAGAAAACACACCCCTATGAGAAGATCCAGTGTTACATATATGTGTACTCGGGTAGATAGTAAATGGAAGCTCAACCATCATGTGTCCACAGTGGTGACAAATCCCTTCTGTGTGGCAAAACTCATAAGTATAGGCATGGTATCTAGATCAAAAAGCATTATAAGTACATTATACGCGACCCTCATTACACCAGTAATTGAGTACAATGCACTCTTTTGCATGTTCCTCACCACACATCTGCAATAGCTAGAGCAACCCTAGAGTTTTTGCACAAGGAAAATACAGAATGTAAAAAAACAAATCCTATGCAGAAAGATTGAAAGCCCTATCACTGTATTATGTCCCCTTCTAACAGCTGATCTGTGCCTGGCCTACTTGCAAGTCTCTAATCCGGCCCTGATGAAAATGATACACATTTATAAAGCAAATTACCCTAGGGTCACTGGTTCCAAGGATGTTAATCTAGCCTCTGACATAATAAATAATACTGGAGAGATAGATACATCTCTCAAGACACAACACCTTCTCTGGAACAAGCTTCCCATTCACATAAAATGAAGGCCTTTCCTGACCCTGTTCAAGTGCAACCTAGATAAATAGATGGTTATTCATAATGGAAATTCTGTTGTTGCGCCCAATGTCCCTTGTTGATAGAGGCAGTCATTCTTAGATAACACAATATACTTGTGTGAATGTCATTTACCCAGCTACTGAAAATTGTGAAAATCATGTTAAATATCGATAGGCTTTTATGAGGTTTTAGAACATTAGCCTAGAACTTTCCTATGAACCTATGAAGTCCAATTGTATCCTAGGTACAATTATAGTGCAACTCTATAGCATCACAGACATACCAGTATATCACATCAGCATTACCACTTGAATGTTTACATAAACACATGCATGCATGTCAGGAATTCATGGCAGTATAACATTTTCACTGGCAATGTCTGGGGAACAGTGATTGTGTGGCAAATGTCTTGAGGTTTGACACAAGCTTATGGAGTGTGCTCCATACATTGTTCAGTATCTGAAAAATATCACAGTCACAGCTTCCTTGCTCATTGATTCTAGATGGTGTACTGCTGTAGTTTCTGTGTACATGGGCATAACTAATGCATTGCCATCGGTCTTGCATACTGCTGTACCAGAGTTCCTATTACATTATCGAAATCATAAAACATCGAACATTACAAAATTGAACTTATATGTTCGAATTTTTCATAATTTCGATAACGTAGAAAAAATAAATAAATAAAAACAAAAAACATAAATCAACTGTTGTAAGCAGGGGGCAAGCCCCCCTGCACCCCCCATGTGGGGGGCTGCACCCCCAACACCCCCTGTTCTTTAAATATGCCAACTCCAAGATCGCACTATAATGGGGAAAGGGAATATTTCCCTTTACTGCACTGTAGTGTGATCTTGGAGTTGGTATATTTAAAGAGCAGAGGGTATGGAGGCAGAGGGGGGCTTGCCCTCCTGCTTACAGCAGTCATTTAAATGTTGGCCTTTTTTTCTTTTTTTTTTTTTAGTTCGAATTGCTGAAACTTTGATTAACTGTGTTTGATGTTTACAGTTTCGAAGTTTCAGCAATTCGATAATGTAATAGGAACCCGCTGTACCATTCTTGGTAATAGATCAGTTCTTAATTTACACATCAATTGCAGATACTTCAGGCAATATCCATTGCAGATACTTTAGACAATGGAAGCTACAAAAGTCGCGAACAAATTTCGAATTGATGAAAAGTTCAGTTTATTGCGATCAAACAGTCCATAAAGAGGAGTGAGCAAATCAATGAGTTCTGTTAGCTGTCCAATCAGCTTACGCGTCTGACCCACCTCCTCTTGCACTTCCGAATTCATAGCTCTGTGTACAATTCCACAGTCTATACGCGACTAAAACCACCAACAAAAAGTCACTAAAACACAAAAATAGATGGTTTGTAGCTCTCAAACAACCAATAATCCACCAATGGAAGCTACAAAAGTCGCGAACAAATTTTGAATTGATGAAAAGTTTAGTTTATTGCGATCAAACAGTCCATAAAGAGGAGTGAGCAAATCAATGAGTTCTGTTAGGTTCATAGGTTCATAGGCTGGTACTAAGCTAACTGCCTTTGCAGGCCATTTTAAGCCTAGCCACTTCCCCCATGTGAGAATCAAACCCTGCACCTTCTGTTTGTAAGGCAAACACCTTAACCATTATGCCATCTTCCCACCCCTGCGATCAAACAGTCCATAAAGAGGAGTGAGCAAATCAATGAGTTCTGTTAGCTGTCCAATCAGCTTACGCGTCTGACCCACCTCCTCTTGCACTTCCGAATTCATAGCTCTGTGTACAATTTCACAGTCTATACGCGACTAGAACCACCAACAAAAAGTCACTAAAACACAAAAATAGATGGTTTGTAGCTCTCAAACAACCAATAATCCACCAATGGAAGCTACAAAAGTCGCGAACAAATTTCGAATTGATGAAAAGTTTAGTTTATTGCGATCAAACAGTCCATAAAGAGGAGTGAGCAAGGAAGTGCAAGAGGAGGTGGGTCAGACGCGTAAGCTGATTGGACAGCTAACAGAACTCATTGATTTGCTCACTCCTCTTTATGGACTGTTTGATCGCAATAAAGTGAACTTTTCATCAATTCGAAATTTGTTCGCGACTTTTGTAGCTTCCATTGGTGGATTATTGGTTGTTTGAGAGCTACAAACCATCTATTTTTGTACTTTAGACAATGTCCATTGATATTACATGTGGCAGATGCATGCAATACCAAGCTGTGTGTAGGA
>NC_056735.1:133515874-133543374 GCF_019279795.1 Protopterus annectens
AGTGGATGACATGATGATACAGAGGAGGTTGGACATCCTATGTATCCAAGAGACAGGATGGAAGGGCAGTGCAGCAAAGCCACTTGGCTTGGAATCCAGAGTCTACTAGTCAGGAGGATGACAGCCTAGAAATGGTGTGGGAATTGTGGTGAGACACAGGCTTCAGAAGGCACTGAGAGACATCATCAGAATTAGTGACAGACTCATGGCAATCAGAGTCCAGTGTAATGATAGGGTAGTATTCATAATCTCAGGCTATGACCCACAACAGGACTGTGATAGTGAGGAAAAGAGGACATTCAGACAGCAGTTGCAGGACCTACTAGATAAAGCAAGACAACATGAATTGATGTTGATAATGGGTGACTTGAATGCACATATTGGGGCAGGCAGGCAGAACAGAGTCCACAAGGTTGGGGCAATAGGAATAAAGAAGGAGAGGCCATTCTAGACTTCTTTCAGGCAAATGGCTTAATAGTAGCCAACATGTGGTTCAGAAAGAGAGACATTCAAAAGATCAAATGCAAGACTGGCCAACATGCAACTCAGGTAGACTTCCTCCTAGTAATGGAAGGGCACTGGGGTATAAGCAATAACTTCAAAGTCATCCCCAGTGAACCTATGAAATTCAGTTGTATCCTAGGTACAGCTATAGTGTAACATGACAGACATACCAGTACATCACATCAGCATTACGACTTGAATGTTTACTTAAACAAATTTTTGCATGTCAGG
The DNA here is from genome assembly GCF_019279795.1 of Protopterus annectens. NCBI lineage: Eukaryota > Metazoa > Chordata > Ceratodontiformes > Protopteridae > Protopterus > Protopterus annectens. The sequence goes on from NC_056735.1 coordinate 133,516,610, forward strand.
AATTCATGGCAGTATAACATTTTCACTGGCAATTTCTGGGGCACATTGATTGTCTGGAAAATGTCTTGAGGTTTGACACATGCTTATTGATTGTGCTACATGCATTGTTCCGTATGTGAACAATATCAGTGACAGCTTTCTTGGTCATTGATGCTAGACATTGCACTGTTGCAGTTTCTGTGCACATGGGCATATTTGGTGCATTGTCATCGGTCTCGCATACTGCTGTACCATTCATAATAGATCAATTCTTAATTCACACGTCAATTACAGATACTTCAATGTCCATTGACATTACATGTGGCAGATGCATGCAATAGCCAGCTGTGTATAGGGGAATCCACTCATAATAGTGTGTAGTTTGTAAGTGTTGTTATCCATATGGCCGACAGCTATGTCAGACAAGGATACTTTAGACAAGTGAATCACATTTGGAACAGTGATCTCCCACACAACTTTTCGGCCTTACAGAACTGTTCTTTGAGATGCATACCCATTAGAATACAACAGAGCAGACTTTCCTTCAAGGTGTTCTACAAGATGCATGTATGATACGTCTTCCTGTGGGTCACCCAGTCACACCTCTCAACTGTGCCAAATTCCTCAGCATTTACCAATTTTAAGGTCCAAATAATGGGGTGGCATGAATTTCCAGTTGTCCCCTTTATTCCTGATTTCCTGGCCTTTTTTAAATTTTATTTTTTCAATTGGCAATTTCCTGCTGACATCATCACGTGCATGGTGATGTTAGCATCATGAGCAGCCTGCCAGAATTCGGCTGAGGGCTTGAGGGGTGTGACTGATTCATTGGCTTTTTATCCTAAAGGCAAAGGGAACAGCTCTTCTTTTGAGAAGACCGAGATGGCAGCTTAGTGACTGAGTCAGTTTAGAGAGGGTCAGGACTCTGGGACTGGACTAAAAACTACAGTACATATGCTACAGAGGAGAGTGGAACCACAAGAGAGTAGCAACAGACCCAACAATGTCATTTTTAATTAGATGTATTCGGGTCAGAGGCAAGTGGGTCCTGTTCTGATTTTACTGTGTGTGTGCGAGATAAGTTTGATTTGCAGGTTCTGCTTTTGCTACTTTAGTTTGAATTTGTGTGAGTTGTGTGTGCATTTAAACTCTGCATTTGAATTACCAGATTCTGCTTTTACTACTTTAGTTTGAATTTGTGTGAGCCATGCATGCATTTAAACTCTGCATTTGAATTACCAGGTCCATAACCGTCATTTCTGCATTTACTGAATTGTATGTGTGCAATTTACTGATTTGAATTACCAGATCCGTAACCATCCATTCTGCATTATTTACTGATGTACAGGTCTGCTTTGCATTATTTACTGTTTTACAGGTTCTGAATTTACGTTTTCTATGTGTGTGTGTGTGTGCGTGTGTGTGTGTGTGTGTGTGTGTGTGTGTGTGTGTGTGTGTGTGTGTGTGTGTGTGTGTGTGTGTGTGTGTGTATGTGTGTATGGTTCTCTGGTTTGATTCTTGGCTGAAGAGCCTTCTTTGTGGAGACTGCATGTCCTCCCTGTGTTTGTGTGGGTTTTCTCTGGGTGTTCTGGATTCCTCCCATGATAAAAAGAGGTGTCTGGAGCCTCTGCTGAAATTGGCTTTGTTCCAAGCTGGACTTTACTGGTAAACAAATATAAAGTAAAATTTGTGGCTTTCTGCCAAATCAGTGAGAAATGAATTCACTAAATAATGATAGTCATTTAAGTTTGTCTTCCTATCTTACAGGAAACCTATGGTAACACATTTTATTCTAGTAACTTTCTAAGATTATACAAATGACATTTAAAAATGTGTCCTCAGTTTTGCGACCCCCCCCAATACATTTGCTTTTTCCTGATTTCTTGTGCTGCACAGTTCATCAGGCAAAGAGAAGTTTAGTGCTGCTTATGCAAAGTCGAACTGTATTGTTAGTAGCACAACAGGTAATGCACTTGCTCTTGTTGCAGAAGGCTGTGGGTTTTACTCCCACAGTATATAGATGGCTTACTGACACTGTAATGTGTTGTACTTTTAAAGGGGGTGGATGCTGCAGTCCTGAGAATGTCCTCCTTTGGCGGAGATACCTAGTAACTATGAACCTGGTGTCAGTTTGCCATCCACTCCCTTTTGAAATATTACTAGCTTATCATTTTTAATGTAACATAGGCAAATTTATTCTTCAAGGGCAGCAGACACTTTACTTGTAGATGAAACAATGAAACAAAGTTTCTTGCTAGCAGCAACCTCTTCATTAGTTACAGATCTCTTTAATGTGGAATTATTTAGATGACTTTTACTTCTGCAGAGATTGTGTATATTTACTGATACTGGTGGACTGTAGAATGTCTGGGTGGGAGTGCACTGTCTTTTACTGTTTGTGTGATCTCGAAGTTAGCATATATAAGTAGGGGTAGGAGGCTTGCCCCTCACATGGGGGGAGGCGGGGGGGCTTGCCCCGCTGCTTATGTGTAGTGTAGGTATGTGGATGTGTGGTGTTTTGTTTTTATGCGTTTATGGGTACTTATGTATTATCACAACCAGACTAGGGACTAGGCATAACTCCTGAAGTTATGATGAAACAAGGGTTTTGTGAAGTGAAAAGGGATGTGTGGACTGTAAATCAGTACTGCTTCACCTTGTTTGTGACAGAGGAACAGGAATTTGACAACTTCCTAATCTGGTTGCGATAATACGCAAGTACCTTTATTTGTTTTTTAGTGTGGGTGTTATGGTTTATGTGTGGTGTATGCTGTGTATTTGGGATTTGTAGTTTTAGGATTGTGAAGGTTCAGTATTTGAAGGTTTCGCCTTTATGGTCATGAAATACTGAAATTTGAGATTTCAGTATTTTGCGATTATGAAGTGGAACCATATATATATATATATATATATATATATATATATATATATATATATATATATACATACACATACATACATGTATGTATGTATGTTCATGGGTAGGTACTAGGCTATCGGCTCAAGGGCCTACATAAACCTAGCCAACAAGGTTCCCTGGCTTTCGCCACTCAAGAAAGTTACTTTCCTGTGCCACTGTCGAGCAGAGACACAGAAGTGATCCCCGGGATGTATTTCCTGTTTCCCATCCACTCAAGATTTTTCTTGAAGAGTGCTAATAAAGTACTTTGCTTGACATAGATGGGTAGCCTGTTCCAGAGTATGGGAAGTCTCTGGGGCAGGAATCTATCCCTCCAGCATGTCCTGTTTATTTTGGTGAAAAGGTTTAGGTCTCTAGAGCATGTAGCTTGGAAGGATTGGGATTTCTTTAGGTGTAGTATGTCCAACAGCTCTGGGTTTGACATAGCTTTATAGGTTAGGCAGAGATCACCTCATAGTAGGCAATATGCTACGGAGTAAAGCTGGAGTTTTTTTGAGGCGGTCAGTGTAGGGCATTTGTTTGAGGCCAGTAATCCTCTTTGTGAGGTACTTCTGTGGCCTTTCCAGCTGCTGCAGATGTCTTGTGAGGTACATTCCAAAAGGGGTGTTGTACTCTATAATGGGTCTAATGAGTGTCAAGTAGAGGGGAACAATGACCTCTTTTTTCCTGGATGAGAACCCTTTTATGATGAGGTGTGCCACGTAGAAGGACTTCCTGACTACTGTGGTGATGTGACTATCAAAGGAGAGACTACTGTTCACCTGGGTCCCAAGGTCTCTTATCACACATTCGGTGTTAAGTAGATTGCTGCCTATGTGGTAGTTCATGGGTACAGAGTTTTTACCAAAGGGGATGACACTGCACTTTTTGACATTGAGCTTGAGGCCATGGCTCTGACACCAGGCATCTGTCTTAGCGAGGCCTTTCTGTAGGATGTCCACATCATTTGGGGACTTGATTATAGCTCCTAGTTTGCAGTCATCTGTGAACTGCATTAGCCAGAGGCCTTCTGTGTTAGCCTGTACTTCAGAGAAGTAGATACCAAACAGGAGAGGTCCCAGGATGGAACCCTGTTGTACTCCACTTGTCACTGCTTTGATGTCAGATTTGGAGTCTGCAACTTTTACATTGTGGGTTCTGTCAGTGAGCCAGTTGGCAACCCATCTTGTGACATAGGGATTTATACCTAGTTTAGTGAGTTTAGCTATAATTCCAGAATGGGGGATGGTGACGAAAGCCTTGGCGAGGTCAAGATAGGCTGTGTGAACCACCGTACTCATCTACAGCTTTGGTGACTGCCTCAAAGAAGTCGATCAAGTTCAGAAGGCATGATCTGCCTTTCACAAACCCAAACTCGGTGGGATCCAGAGTTTGGAGGTTACCAATGTCTTTGTTTATGAGTTCCATGATGATACGTTCCATGGCCTTGCAGACCAGGCTCATCAGGCTAATAGGTCAATAGTTCCCGGGATCAGTGGTGGCTCCCCCTTTGTGGAGTGGGATAACTGTTGCTGTGTGGCATTCAATGGGCACAAAGCCTGATGCGAGGCTATTATTGAACATGGTGCTTAAGTGGGGAGCCATTATATATACTAAGGTCTTCACCTCCCATGCAGAAGGTATAAGGTTCATTCCTGACCTGTGGCTACTGTTCAGAGTTTGCATGTTCTCCCTGTATACATGAGGTTCCTCCCACCTCTGAAAAACATGCTGTTTCCATCTCACACTCTCCAATGAATGGAGTTGTGTACAGCAGCACAGACTCTACATGGTGCCCTATAGGGGAAGAGTTGTACATATGAACCGGTGTGAACATCTACTGTGGTGCACATATACCTCTCAACCTCTTAGAACAAAAAATCTGGAAAAGCCTAAAATGATGGGGGGACAAAAAGTGACATATTTTAAATATTAAAATAAGGAGAAACAGCTAAAAGTGGAGTAAACTCTCCTCCTACTGTATCCAATATAAAATGATAAACTAATGATAGATGCTAGATACGGAGGAGAGAACACAGCTAGTAAAAGTATGTCAAAGAACTCGAGACATCCAACGTGCTAAAACACAGTGTTTATTCGAGTAAGCGCTTTCACCTACTTGGCTTCTTCAGACTCGTAGACAAACATACAAACAATTTCAACAATACTTAAATATCCACGATAGGCGGGAAATGCTAATCATTGACTCCACCCAAAGCAATTAAAAATTAAATCAATAATTTATACTGTTATACAAGTGAAGCTCTACAAACAATTTCTATTAAGAATGGCATTGAGCAGCTAGGAGCCTCATAGAGGGTTATATGTATGACATAAAAACATATCACAACTGCTGGGCTTGTGAGCAAAATATAAACCAAAAATAGTGTATGTGATGTCACTGTCAACTTAGTATAACATAAAATAAAACTTAAAAACATAAAAATCAACTTCTTAGGAGAAATATCATCATTAAATGACTTTCAAGCAAAAAACTAACACAACAAACATAAAACTTGTGTACCTGCTAATGTGCTTTGAGTCTTCTCATTCTCAGGAATGGTTTCACTGATAGTTTTGCATTCAATCCTGGGGGTGCATCTGATCTGAGCTTCATAATCCACATGTTCTCCCTAGCTTCTGTATGTGTTCTTATGTCTCCTCCTCTAATATTCACATGCATCTGCTCTAAGATCCTAAAAGTAAAGGTATGTGTAGGATCAGATTCGAGGACATGTTTACAAGTGCGTTACTTCTATGTTGCATTCTTATTGCATAAAGGTGCTCTCGTATTCGATCTTTTAGATGTCTATTCGTCTTTCCAATATAGAATGAAAAACATTCCCGCACGTAGCAATATATACAACATTAGCAGATAAACAATTCCCATTAGCTTTCAAATAGTAAGTATGTTGACTAACTGGGTGAACAAACGTAGCCTCATTACTAATATAAGGACAATAATTACAGTTACCACAAATGTGAGTACCAGTGAGATTACCTGAGGATGAAACTTTGGATGTTTTACTTTCATAGAATCCTCTTAAGGCTTTTCTTATTTTTATATCTGAATAATGGAAACTCACCTAATCTTTCCTTAACCTGTGTGTCAACTGTTAGAACATTCCAGTGTGCTTTAACTACTTCCCTGATCCTCCAGGCATCAGTAGTATAGAACATAGTGAATGCTTCTCTATGGGAACTATGTAGATTTGGTTGTAAAAGTTCCTTGGTTGTTAGCCTCTTATCTGAAAAATAAGGTGCTGCTGTACCTTGTCTAGATTCCTGGACACTTTCAAACCCCTTTGCAATCTCTTGGTCATTATAGCAGTGTTGAGATAAACGATTATATAAGTCATCCAGGTCCTGTTCATAACCTGTGATGGTAGGATTATACCTAGAGGCCCTCATTGCCTGTCCTTTGACAACATTTCTATAGACATACTGAGGATGCATGCTGTGGCGATGCAAGAGTGTATTTATGTGGCATTTCTTCCTAAAGACACCTGTATTCACAAGTCCACTAGGTAGTTTCTCAACATAAACATCAAGAAAAGTAATTTTAGTTACAGATGACTCATAACTAAACTTGATATAAGGTGTAACATTATTCAAGTGATCAATAAATTCATTCAATGCATGTGTGGGACCTCTCCAAATGAAGACTTTTTAAAGCTGAAACGCTTACAGTCACAACGCCAGCATTTCGACGTCTGCCTACAGAGAAGAATCATCCCGAGGGGCTTGCGAGTGCTGAAAATGCCAACGACCGGCACCCTGTATCCAGAACTGCTATTCCAGTGGCAGCAGTTGAATTTAGAGGTTAGTTGCAAATACATGCAGCTTTTAAATAACTTTTTTCTTCCAATGGAAGAGTCGCTTAGATCACAGATTTCTGATCAACAAAAAATACTTTATGACTGTTTTCCAGCATCGATATTAGAAGATAATTTTAGCAGCTTACTGGATAATGTTAATCAGTATGAAAGGAAGCTTCTTTCACAGAAGCGACACAAGTTACAAAGAGATATAACCGATTTTAAATTGGGCCATATTTTCACTTGGCCACGGACAATGAACACCAATAATAACACTGTTGATATTTCACATGTTGACTCAGTTAATAACAGAGTTCGAGTTAACAATACTCAACCAGTTGATAACCAGTCCTCCTCTCATATCATACGAACAGAGGTTGTTGGTAGAGAGGGGAATGACATTATACAACAGGATTTAATTCAAGAGAAGGAACCTGCACATAAACAACCATTGGAACTTGTCAGTCAAAGGGGTTTGAAAGTGTCCAGGAATCTAGACAAGGTACAGCAGCACCTTATTTTTCAGATAAGAGGCTAACAACCAAGGAACTTTTACAACCAAATCTACATAGTTCCCATAGAGAAGCATTCACTATGTTCTATACTACTGATGCCTGGAGGATCAGGGAAGTAGTTAAAGCACACTGGAATGTTCTAACAGTTGACACACAGGTTAAGGAAAGATTAGGTGAGTTTCCATTATTCAGATATAAAAATAAGAAAAGCCTTAAGAGGATTCTATGTGAAAGTAAAACATCCAAAGTTTCATCCTCAGGTAATCTCACTGGTACTCACATTTGTGGTAACTGTAATTATTGTCCTTATATTAGTAATGAGGCTACGTTTGTTCACCCAGTTAGTCAACATACTTACTATTTGAAAGCTAATGGGAATTGTTTATCTGCTAATGTTGTATATATTGCTACGTGCCGGGAATGTTTTTCATTCTATATTGGAAAGACGAATAGACATCTAAAAGATCGAATACGAGAGCACCTTTATGCAATAAGAATGCAACATAGAAGTAACGCACTTGCGAAACATGTCCTCGAATCTGATCCTACACATACCTTTACTTTTAGGATCTTAGAGCAGATGCATGTGAATATTAGAGGAGGAGACATAAGAACACATACAGAAGCTAGAGAGAACATGTGGATTATGAAGCTCAGATCAGATGCACCCCCAGGATTGAATGCAAAACTATCAGTGAAACCATTCCTGAGAATGAGAAGACTCAAAGCACATTAGCAGGTACACAAGTTTTATGTTTGTTGTGTTAGTTTTTTGCTTGAAAGTCATTTAATGATGATATTTCTCCTAAGAAGTTGATTTTTATGTTTTTAAGTTTTATTTTATGTTATACTAAGTTGACAGTGACATCACATACACTATTTTCGGTTTATATTTTGCTCACAAGCCCAGCAGTTGTGATATGTTTTTATGTCATACATATAACCCTCTATGAGGCTCCTAGCTGCTCAATGCCATTCTTAATAGAAATTGTTTGTAGAGCTTCACTTGTATAACAGTATAAATTATTGATTTAATTTTTAATTGCTTTGGGTGGAGTCAATGATTAGCATTTCCCGCCTATCGTGGATATTTAAGTATTGTTGAAATTGTTTGTATGTTTGTCTACGAGTCTGAAGAAGCCAAGTAGGTGAAAGCGCTTACTCGAATAAACACTGTGTTTTAGCACGTTGGATGTCTCGAGTTCTTTGACATACTTTTACTAGCTGTGTTCTCTCCTCCGTATCTAGCATCTATCAATATTTTAAATATTGCTCTTACAAACTTAGAAAGTTGATAGAATAATAGGTTTTGAATTACCATGAATTTTCTGAAGGATGTAGAGTCTTAAACTCAAATGTATGTTGTTATTTAATTACTTAAATCCTCAGCTATTTGCCAGAAAAGTACAGATTTTAGGAGGAACACACCAAAGATATGAGGACATTCTGTGAAAATCTGTACAGTTGAGAGGTGACCGTACACAGTATCTTCAAGATAGGAGAACATGAATGACAGTCTGTATTCTTTGGCAGAGCTAGCCACTCAATGGTACAAAATATGGCTCTAGGTGATTCGGTCATGTTGACTGATGTCACCAAAATGGGAATGGGTAGTTACCACTGATAAGTCATTTGAGGCCACGGCATACTCTGACCTATGCCAGGGACCCCATGCTAATGGTAAGAGAGGTGTCTGTGCCCTTGTTGGCCAGTGTACACCCTCCATAAACCCCAGAACCCCTGGGTGAATAAGCTACTGGCCAGTGGTATGTAGTTGCCTAGTCTGGGTTACCTTGGATAGGTTTGTTGAACGAAAGCTAGATGAAAAACAAATCAAACTGCCAAATATGAACTGAGAATTGCTACATTTAGTATATGTTCACTGACAGGATGATGCTTGGAAGTGGATGACATGATCTTATGGAGAAGGTTGGATATCCTATGTATTCAAGAGACAAGATGGAAGGGTAGTGCAGCAAAGCCACTTGGTTTGGGATCCAGTGACTACTTCTCAGGAGGAAGACAGGCTAGAAATGGTTTGGGAAGTGTGGTGAGAGAGAGACTTCAGAAGGCAGTGAAGGACATCAGAATTAGTCACAGACTCATGGCAATTAGACTGCAGTATAATGATAGGGCAGTATTCATAATCTCAGCCTATGCCGCACAGTAGGGCTGTGATGGTGAGGAAAAGAGGACATTCAGGCAGCAGTTGCAGCACCTACTAGATAAAGAAAGACAACAGGAATTGGTGTTGATAATGGGTGACTTGAATGCACATATCAGGACAGACAGACATACAGACCAGGGTATGAGGACAGCCTGGGTCCACAAGCATGGGGCAACAGGAATAAAGAAGGAGAGGCCATTCTAGACTTGTGTCTGGCAAATGGCTTGATAGTAACACATATGGTTCAGAAACATAGACAGTCACAAGATCACTTACAACAGTGGCCAACATGCAACTCAGGTAGACTTTCTCCCAGTAAGTAAAGGACACTGGGATAGAATCAATGATTGCAAAGTCATCCCCAGTGAAACAGTTGGCCTACAGCATAAATCAGTGGCTGCCACAATCACCTGCAAGCAGTGGTGAGAGAAGGCTGTGACTGGAGATCTGGAAGTCGACTGGAAAGAAAGTACAACCAGTCAAGGGATAACTCAGGGCTCTAGCACCAGAAGAAGAGGAGGAAATGGGTAGGGCTGAAGAAGAATGGCAGTGCCTCAAAACAGCATATACGAGAACTACACAGCAGATATGTGGTTTAGCCAGGTATGGAAGTAAGGTGCATAAGTAAAGCTGATGGTGAAATGCAGAAGTCCAGGAAGTCATCAAAAGAAAGGAAGACTGCAGGAAAACGTGGAAGATAGAAATGACTGACCAGGTTAGAAATGAATAGCGGCTGGCTAATAAGGAGGCTAAGAGAGGAGTTGTAATAGTAGAGAACAAGGCATCAGAGGCACTCTACCAGCTTCTAGAAAGTGAGTAAGTAGGTGGCACAAAGAAACTATATAACAGGTTGCAAGGCAAAGACCAAAAGTTAAAGAAGACAGTCAGAAACCCTTCATAAGGGATGCGAGCAACAACCTGCTCACCAGTCCACAGGACATCAAAGGCAGATAGAAGGATGACTTCCAGCAGCTTCTGGATGAAGAAAACTCTACAGAAGCTATACTGCCCCAGAAGCAGCCTTGGATGAAAGAAGAAGAGGAGCCCACCCTTGAAAAACTAAGAATAGTACTAAGGAAAATGAAGTCAGGGAAAGCAGTAGACTCAGATGAGGTCACAGCAGATATGATAAAGATGCTGGGAGAGATAGGGGAGAAATGGTTCCTGAGAGTACTCATTAGTAATATGGAGGGAAAAGAGTATCCCAGATGATTGGATAACAAGCAAGCTCATGACAGTGCACAAGATCAGAGGGTCATCCACAACTGTGGGCAGTACAGAGGCATCAAACTCCTGTCGCATTGCATGAAAGTTCTGAAGAGGGTGACTGACAAATGGATAAGCAGAGCAGTAGAATGTAAGATGGGAGATGAGCAGTTCAGATTTAGATCAGCATGCAGCACAACTGACCTGATATTTGCAGTGAGACATATAGTTGAGAAGTAGCAAGAGTTGAGGAAAGAGTCCAACTGGGCATTCCTTGACTTGGAGAAAGTATATGACAAGATCCCAAGAAAGCTGATTTGGGCAGTACTGCAATGGTTTGAAGCCCTAGGAACATTGATAGAATTACTGCAGGCTATGTACAAGGACACTGACTCAAGTATGAACAGTGTTCTGTCTACAGGAGGGGTTCCCAGTGGGAGTGGGTGTGCACCAGAGTTCAGCTCTGAGCCCACTGCTGTTCATACTGGTGATGCAATACATTAGCAAGCAGGTCAAAGGATACAGATCAACAAAGTTGCTCTATGCAGATAATGCAGCATTACAGGCAGACTCTGTGCAAGAACATCAGTAAAGGATAAGGGAATGGAATGCAAAACTGAAGGCACATGGGATAAAACTAAGCACAGACAAGACATTGGTAATGGTAACAACTTGGAGAAATCATAAGAAGCTGATAATTGAGATAGAAAGGAAGATAGTGGAACAGGTTAATAGTTTCAAGTATCTGGGATGGGTAGTTGAGGAGAAGGGAAGCCTGAATGAGGAAGTCAAATACTGTGTTAATACTGTTCTTTTTGGAGTATTTTCACCTCTGGTAATCACTGTGGCTGCCGCACAATCTCGTCAAGCAGGTTTCCTCATTGGCAAACTTACATGCATCTTTTTTCTGCATTTGTGCTGCTCTGCATGGTTTCCTGGCTGGGAACACTATTGCTGGCCACAAAACATTGTGTGTATTCATCTAAGCATGATGAGCAGAATAAATATGTGATTAGTGCTGCTGCACATCACGTTAACACGTAAACTCAGTGCATGTTTAGAGTGATGCCTACACGGAGTTTACTGAATCCTTGGGATTTTTGTACTATTTATTATTTTACATTTGTTGACCGGGCTAGTCTAATTGGATATATGTTCATTTTCAGTAGAGGCCCGGGGAGATGAGCTCCATGACACACAGATAACATAAAAATTGCAAACAAATATAAAAAAATACAGTAGTATATACACTGACAATTTAGGTTAATACAGAAAATCATTTAAAGAGGACAGACGTCATTACAGTGTAAACTGCAGGTTCAAAATAACATGTAGGTACATTACTTAATGAAAAAAGGAGACATACAGGCCGATTCAATGTACAAGTACAGTACATAACTTAATGGCAAGAAAGGAGGCATACAGGCTGATGCCCTATCCAAGTACAGTACACAGTGAAAGAGGCAGCTTAACATTCAGTAGTAGTTCACATGGCAATACGTATGCATGTTGTAGCATGTGTCAAAATGATGTCATGCAAGATGTGCATCTGTGGCATAACTGTTTACATAGTAGTAGGGATAGTGTAACTCTGTAGATGGTTAGCAATCTAAGTAAAAAGAAAGTCCCATCTGCTTTATCTCAAAATATTCATTTTGTCATGCATGAGAAATATTCTGCAAGGCAGTATGAAAAAAATACTAAAGGAGAGGTAAAATAACTAAAAGAAACATACATTTCTCAATGTTGAATATATGAGGCTAGTAGAATATTGATTGTAGTCATGTATGTATCTATGTATGTATGTGTGGCCTTGAGGCAAAAATGAGTGGCACTTTTTTCTACTACATTTGCAACATATTACTAGATAATGTCATCATGAGGGGTGTCTAAAGGTCAGTCACTTGTGAAGGGGCAAAGGATATTAACTAATATCAGTAATCGAATACATGTCACAAGCAAAAAAGGTGCTATAATAAAACAGCTGCACTGCTGGACTGAACTTAGAAGAAAACATTTTAAGTTATAAAGCTGTGTTGTCAGATTTAAACCATGTTTACAATTGCTATGGGTTTTAGTTATTTTGTTTTAAATTACAATTTTTTTATTGCAGCCATCTCTTATGAAACAATACTTCCATGGTGGTGCAGCGGTAGCGTTGTTGCCTCACAACAAGAGGTTTTCCCGTTCAATTCTCGGCTTGGGTTGGGAGTGCCTTCTGTGTGGAGTCTGTATGTCCTCCCCGTGGTCGAGTGGGCGTTCGAAAAACATGTGTTGAATGGGCGTGCCTTTGTTGAAGGTTGGGCGTCGGGCTGACAACTCGACACCATAAAAACCAACTGCCAATCATTAGCGGACCGGAGTTCCGATGTGGCAACCCCTAACTGGGAAAAGCTGAAAGACAAACAACAACAACACCTCTTATGAAACAAAAGAACAACAGCAAAAAAAGTGTGGGCATGTTGGCATCTGATATGAAATGTTTTTTTTTTCACAGTGAACAGAAGAATGTCCTTTAGAAAAGTAAATAATCCCTTTACCCGAAGAGTTGTTTGTGTTTTCTGTCTCCTGAAGTGACAGATTTCTATAATTTATCCTAGTGTTTTCTGTTTTCATTTTGGAGTAACTGAAGGTGCTTTCTGCCTCTTACTGTGGCAGTTCTCTTAAGTCCTGCAGTTTTTGGGAATAAATGTACACACACACACACACACACACACACACACACACACACACACACACACACACACACACACACACACACACACACACTTGCGCCTGCACGCATGCATGCACACGCACACACACACAAACTGTCTACTAAACATCTGATCTCTCACCTCTCACCCGCAAAGCAATCTGCTTCTGAAAGTGGTTGCCCTGTGCAAGCATCCAATCTCCCACCTGAGTACCAAGGCTGATGATCAGCAGCAAATCTCCCTTGCATACAGAAAGTAACCTGCATGCTGCAGCTGAAAACAAAGGACAAAAAGAAAACAAAACCAAATCTACTGTTCTGCATTTTTTATACTATTTTATATTGTTAAGGCCAGGTTACCCTAGCCAGCGCCTGGCCATAGGCAGTTGCCTAAGTCACCTCGTGCTGAATCTGGCCCTGGATACATGTGTACAAAGAAGGTATGTTTTATACATATATATATATATATATATATATATATATATATATATATATATATATATATGGGGTATGTGTTTATGAGTATGAAACACAAGCAAACAGGCTACTCTGTATGTTGGGAAGTGTATGTTAGCAAATGGCAATACATATGCATGTTGTAGCATGTGTCAAAATGATGTCATGCAAGATGTGCATCTGTGGCATAACTGTTTACATACCTCTGAAGAGGATTACTCAGTGTTAGTACATGCATAAACATAGCACAGAATGAGCAACACAGGTGTGCCTTACCATAAATGCCTGTGCATTGTGTTGTGGCAAACAATAATAGCATTTGTATTAATAACGTTCCCCGAACTATACTATATCATTATGGTTGTGTGCATGGCTCTGTGTTGTGTTGAATGTTGTTAATGTGCACTGTAACCCATGCCATAAAAGTAATCATTGTTGATGTGGTAGATGTTTGTAGTGTAGCTACTATGCAAGTTGAACATGTATGTCATACATAAACAATATACATGAAAGTAAGGATAAAATACAGTAACATGCTTTGTACTACACATTGCAAAAGTTGAATTCCTTTGACATCAGAGAGGACAAAGTCCACAAACATGCTGGGACCCCTGGCATGGTGACACTAATATAGATGAGGCTACCTATAGTTACAGCTCATGCCACATCATTGGGTACCCCTGCTACATGGGGAATTTCAGCTTCATGGTGTTGCATTGGAACTTTGATGCTGCAGGCTTGTCAGCATGCCTTCCAACATCTACTGTATGTAGATGCTTCAACACAGGCACCATGGATGGCAAAATGCTAGTAGGAGGGTGTAAATGATGACTTAACTCTCTAACCAATGCGGGCATACAGATTATATAAGTCAGAGCACATATAACTCATCAAGTACTGCAACACTGCTCTAGCATAGGTGAGACAAGCTGTTTCACACAGAGCACAATATAGATGCCACACTGCCTCACTGTTAAGCAAGGAATGCTATGACCTCAGTATGCTTGTGTACCTGGTTCTCGTGCAACACCTGGATTTGGTGTTTGATGCAATCAGTTGTCTAAGAGAACACACTCACAGCTCAGGGCCTTGACAGTGTTGTGAACACTCAGATTCCTATAACAGGCATATGCCTTCAAAGATACTGCCAAGCATTTGCACAATATAAGCAACTGTCATTCTATGAATTTCAGATATGTAACATGGATCCTTCACTTTCAGAGGCCTACATGGACAGTTGATCAAGGTCTTCCGACTGACCATCAGCATATGCTCAGCTGTGTTTTCCTTCACTGACCTCTGATTTGGAGGAAACACTGATCCGAAGAACTATGTGAACTGCACGTTTCCTCGAAAAGCTCCCACCCTAGTTAATACAACACAATCCAATGTAACAAGCTCTGCAAACATCTCATTAACAATATTTAATTATAATGCATTGTCTCAATTTCAAATTTCTCTCCATTGACAATAAGCTCAAACTAACTCATAATACCCTCCCAAAGTCCTTTAAACCCTTTTACTTTGCACATATAATAAATCACCTCCAGTTATTATCTCTAAGCAGTGATATGCAACCAAACCTCTGCCCTTCCCTTTCTCTCAATACAAACAATTCCCCCTCTCCTTCCTTAAACACAATAACAAATACTCAAAACCTTAGTATGTCAACGATCAACACAAGACGTATCTGTAATAAAATTATGGAATTTCATGGTTGGCTCTCTCATTACACCCCTGATATAGTAACTGTTACAGAAACATGGCTAAAGCCTCATATATTAGATACTGAAATAGTTCAAAATGGTTATAATATCCTTCATAAAGACAGACTCACAATGAAAGGTGGTGGAGTAGCTATAATGTATTGCAATCTTTTAACCATTACATCCTTTCCCAAACCTGTTGCAATCTTCAGCAATATGAAACTTCTATTAGTATCATTAGTAATAATGAGAAATAAAAACTTATGCATAGCAGTTGTATACATTCCCCAGACCATAATATGCATACTCTTGAAATTTTTTTTAGCATGGATGACTCAGAATGTAGCCAATAAAACCATTATTTTAAGAGACACTAACATCAAATGGCAAAACCTAACTTCAGACTCGCTTGCTAACTGTATTAATCTATACAGGTTCACATAACTGGTTACATGCCCTACACGCTTCCTAAGCAACCAACCAGAATCCACCCTCGACTGGATCCTTCTCTCTGATCCACAAAATTATTCTAACACTGGTACCCTCCTTAACACTCTGAGTGGCCATCTACCTACCCTTATGCACAGAACCCATACTCAGATTCCAAAATCACACTCATATAGAGCATCCAGAAACCTAACCAGTTTCAACCAAGCACTGTTTAATAACACTCTAAATAATCATAACTGGACTCCATTAAACTCTTTACCACTAGAAGAAGCAGTACACAACTTTAATAAGATCTTCCTCAATACTATAAACATTTTAGCCCCAGTGTGATACAAAAGGACAAAAGTCAATTATGCTCCCTGGCTTACCAAACCAACTAAACAAATACTTTGATCCAGAGACCAAAGGCTAGAAAGAATAAAAACAAAACTCAATCAAATGAAATTATTTTCAAAAACTTTGAAATAAATCAAGGACATTAGTCAAATATGATTAAATGAACTATTTCTCACAACAATCATCAACTTAGGAAATAACCCTAAAAAATTCTGGAAATCAGGCTATTCACTCCTTAATCCTGGTACACCACAAAACCCATCACACTTCCCAGACAAGGACCCAGAAGAAATAAGCCCATATTTTTAACTCCCACTTTATAGATAGCATTGCCAAACTAGTCAATAAACCCCCACCTAAAACCAATGAAACCCATGAAAATAAGACAACTGCCATAGACTCAACTCATAATTTCACCATACACCCCTCAGTATATAATGAAATAATTAACAGCACCCCAGCAATTCCATCCTTCTGCCTAAAACCCATGCCCACTGTGACGTCCTTGCACTGGCCCAGTAACCAAGGAGCCTTAATCCTCGCCATTAACACCTGTGAAGGATGTGCACACTGGAAGGATGACAAGTACACAAAGAGTAAAGTACAATTTCCCTTAAGAGCACACAGAGATCACAGTCAGTCTAGAGCTGTTTTTTCCCTCTCTCTCCAGATCCCCAGTACGACTCCCAATTGGCACAGCTATAGGGTTAAGAACTCAGCCAAGTGGTCAAGCCAAAACCTCCAGCACACTCTGTATCCAACCAGTGCTTTGTGTTCCTACCCAAGTAGCTGACACACACACACCACACACTCCTGGGGAAAGCTGGTACAGGTTTACTAGCTATGCTCCCTTCTACCCAGACAATAAGGTAGTACCAGCTGCCACTGACCATTCTTTATCAGCTACTATAAGGCCCTTCCCAAAGGGTGACAAATTCTACTGTGTAATGTTACTATTATCCAAATGATGTGTGACCAACAGGAAGGCTATTTAAGAGTGGCATGTACAGTGTCACCAAATAGATATGCAAGTGCTCCAAGAGCTTAAATATCTCTAAACAAACCAGCCACAATTAAAAGGTTTAAATATATTTAATAATAAATAATAAAAGCACAAGATAATACCCAATAACTCAATACAGGGACAACAGAGTTCAGAATCACAGGAAATATTTCAAAACAGCATTGCAGGACATTTAAATACAGAAAATATCTAAACTAATCTTACAGAGTTCCTATCTATCTCTAATTGAAATCACTGTGATCTAAGTCTTACTTAAAGAGCCAGGCAAGTGCTGATGAAAGGATGTTGTCATATCCAAAGACAAATAGAAAATGCAAACAAATAGGTACGGACTCCTTGCTCCAGCAGATGGAATTATAATAGTTGTCACCAGGAGAACAAAACGAAGCAATTCCTTTAACGCAAAATTTATTAGTACAGCGTTTTCGCCATGTGCACTGACACAGCTTCTTCAGAATACAAAAGCTAATTAATCCAAGTCAATTTTAAAAACATTTGCAAAGGAAATGATATCATGGCCAATGAAAAAATTATTAAAGGTGCATAAAACCATAAAACATTTTGTTGTTAACTAAGCGCATCAATAAAAAATCAAGTGCCAATATGAAAATATATTGAATTAAAAACATATTTTCCCTAAGGTGTGTAGATCTAAGCACATAAAAAATGTTAATGACAATAGTCAAAACATATAAATTAAGGAATATACAATAAAACTATACTGTGCATCTAGAAACTGTTTAAGACGTAATACTTAAGAAACAGGGATTACAGCTGTAAAGGACTCAAATAGGACTGCTGTATAAGACAAAGGTTAATAGATGACCCCAAAATTGAGAATACAAGAAGGAACTATGATCATCTTAGATAACTTCTCAGTTTTAATACTGAGGAAATATTACAGTTCTCATTTAATGCCGGATAGTTGAATGCATCAGTTCTCAATTGCCACTCAAGTTCACAAAGTTCAAGAAGTAGTGGAATAGGGCCCCCCCTAGAGTTACCCTGTATTTGGTCAATTGCCATGAATGAAAAACTGTGGCCAGGATGGTTGATGGTATGCATAGCAAGTGCATTATTTTCGTTCTTAGTCCTGATCGCATAAAGATGTTCATACATGCGATCACGGAGTCTACGATCGGTTTTACCGATGTAGAAAGATGAACAGCAGTCGCAGAATGCCACATAAACAATGATTTTACTTTCACAATTAAGGGGGGCTATAATGGTGTATTTTTTGTTCCTTATTGAAAAAGTTTGTCCTGATCTAACTTTGTGGCATCTATTACAGAAGCCACAAGGGAACATACCTACTTTCCTGTTAGAAAATGTTTTAGAAACATTCCTTTGTGATAACATCTTGCTCCCTAAAGATCTTATTGAGCTCTTGGCCTATGGGAACTCGTTTGTCCCAAGTAAATCTGGTGATATCACGAAAGAAATCATCAATCTCAAGTGCTTCGTGAGAAAATTAAACTTGAAACTGTTCTTCAACAACGAAAGCACCTTACCAGATTCTTCATTTTTCAAATTACCAAGTGTTTTTAACCCTCCTCTCCACCCCTCTCTAGCTCTCTTTGAACATGTATGTGAAGTAGATCTTAGACACTTGTTCAATGATAACTTTTCGAGAGGGTCTAACTGGGTATTTAACACCTCTAAAGAACAACTTGATTCACTCACTTACTTTTGTCATGAACCAGTACGATTAATGAAACCAGATAAAGGAGGGGGGTTGGTTATATTTGAAAATGAAATGTACAATGAAAAAATGACCTTGGTTTTAGATTCACCAGCATACTCAGAAGCCTCTGTTAGTGAAATTAACACTGCACATAATAGGATAAGAGGTTACTTCCGGGACTTGTATCTTGGGAATAAAATTGACTTGGATACCTATAACTATATTGATATCACATTACCAAAGATTCCAGTCATGTTTGGTATTCCCAAGATACATAAAGACCAGTTAAATCCACCCATGAGGGCCTTAATTGTCGGTAGGTCCTCTATGACATACCCAAGCGCCAAAGTTGTTGACAAACTTCTGTCAAAATATGTGCAGCTTTTGCCTGGTGTCTGTAAAGACTCTTGGTCTTTTTTAGAATGTATCAATAGTCTACCATTCAACAGTGAGGATAATTTTCTCACTGTTGATGTGGTGGACTTATATACTTCGATACCTCACCAGGAAGCACTTGAGTGGACCGCATTGTTATTACAAGAACTAGGTGCACCTAGATTAGAAATTGAATTAATCACAGAACTCATGGACATAGTTCTGTCTTCAAATTATTTCAATTGACCAAATACAGGGTAACTCTAGGGGGGGCCCTATCCCACTACTTCTTGAACTTTGTGAACTTGAGTGGCAATTGAGAACTGATGCATTCAACTATCCGGCATTAAATGAGAACTGTAATATTTCCTCAGTATTAAAACTGAGAAGTTATCTAAGATGATCATAGTTCCTTCTTGTATTCTCAATTTTGGGGTCATCTATTAACCTTTGTCTTATACAGCAGTCCTATTTGAGTCCTTTACAGCTGTAATCCCTGTTTCTTAAGTATTACGTCTTAAACAGTTTCTAGATGCACAGTATAGTTTTATTGTATATTCCTTAATTTATATGTTTTGACTATTGTCATTAACATTTTTTATGTGCTTAGATCTACACACCTTAGGGAAAATATGTTTTTAATTCAATATATTTTCATATTGGCACTTGATTTTTTATTGATGCGCTTAGTTAACAACAAAATGTTTTATGGTTTTATGCACCTTTAATAATTTTTTCATTGGCCATGACATCATTTCCTTTGCAAATGTTTTTAAAATTGACTTGGATTAATTAGCTTTTGTATTCTGAAGAAGCTGTGTCAGTGCACATGGCGAAAACGCTGTACTAATAAATTTTGCGTTAAAGGAATTGCTTCGTTTTGTTCTCCTGGTGACAACTATTATAATTCCATCTGCTGGAGCAAGGAGTCCGTACCTATTTGTTTGCTATTTACTGGTTTTCCTGTTTCACGTTTTTACAAATAGAAAATGCACAGACTCACTCTGAGATAGTTCTTAAGTTACTATCAAACATTTCTGCTGTGTTATCTCAGATTACATCATAAGCTTGCAGCTCTAGTCTCCACCTTAGTAACTTGGCATTTTGCTAGTTGGCTCACTGTAACCATGTTAGGCGATTGTGGACTAACTACAGCGAATTTCCTTCCATATAGATGAGGCTGAAGTTTCTGCACTGCCTACACTATGGCTAAACATTCCTTTTTTACAGCTGCATAGCATTCCTCCCTGGGTTGGAGCCTATGACTGAGACAAACCACTGGATGCTCTTCTCCCGCTGAAAAATTCTGGCTAAGTACAGCACCTACCCCATGGTTTGAAGCATCCACCTGCACAAGAAAGTCTTTGCTGTAATCTGGACTGGCTCCAAAGCTCCTTTAATATTCTGGAATGCCTGCTCACATGCTGAGGTCCACACTAACTTATCTGGCCTATTTTTCCTTGTCAGGTCTGAGAGGGGAGTAGCGATGGTATTATAATTGGGGACAAACTTTTTGTAGTACCCTACTGTCCCTAAAAATGCCCTCACCTGCTTTTTTGGTAACAGGTGCAGGCCATGCCTGAATGGCTTCCACTTTGGCCAGTTCTGGCCTGATCTTACAACTCCCCACTCTATGTCCCAGATAGGAGACTTCTGCCATACCCACCTGATATTTGCTGGGCTTAATGGTCATCTCTGCCCTCTGTAGTCTGCCAAGCACCTCTCTGCATGCTGAAGGTGCTCTTGCCAGGAATGGCTGTAGATGGAGGTATCATCTAGGTAAGCAAGGGCAAAATCTCCTGTTACTGCTAGGATATGATCTACCAGCCTCTGAAAAGTCACTGGAGCATTTTCCAACCCAAAGGACATCTTTGTGAACTCAAACAAGCCAAAAGGAGACACAGAGGTTGACCTCTCTTTAGCACAGGGAGCCAAGGGCACTTGCCAGTAACCCTTGGTAAGATCAATGGTAGTAAGATACTTAGCCCAACCCAGCTGCTCTAGGACTTCATCTGTCCTAGGCATGAGGTAAGCATTTTACTCTGTGTGACTATTTAATTTCCTGTAGTCCACACAGAACCTGGTGCTGCCATTCTTCTTTGGTACCAGCACCATCAGGGAGGCCCAGAGATGGCTGGACTCCTGAATTACCATTAATTCCAACATTTCCTGTATCTCCTCCATCAGTGTCTGCTTGACTCTCTCAGGCACCCTATAAGGGGCCTGCTTAATAGGCCTTTGGGGTCCTGTATCCACATGGTGTTGCACCACGTGGGTGCACCCTGGTTTCCCAGTGAACATGTCCCCAAACTCCTGTAACACTGCTTGGATTTCTCATACTGGATAGGGGATAACTGCTGGGACATTGCTACCCCTTTCACTGAGATATAAGTCCGAGCTTCACTGAGGAGATCAGTCAACAGATCTCACTCAGACTCAACCTGCAATCGACGGCAAATACTCAGCACAAGGGCCTCCATATCATGGTAAGGTTTCATCATGTTAACATGGTAGAATTTGTGCCCTTGCCTCCTGCCTAGCAGTTCTACCATGTGTTTAACATCACTGGCTTTCCTTACCCCCTTGTAGGGTCTCTCCCTAGCTGCCTGCAGCTTGTTGTGTCTGACAGGAATGAGAACCATTACCTGCTGCTCTAAATCATACTATCTAGCTTGTGCATTCCTGTCATACAAGACCTTTTTCTGCTGTTGGGCTTCTGCCATGTTCTCCTGGGCCAATCCCATGAGTTCCCTGAGCCTTGTCCTGAGGTTTAGGACATATGCCATAGACTCCTTGTGGGATTCATACTCACCCTCCCACTCATCTCAAATTAAATCTAGAGGTCCCCTCACCCTATGCCCATACAACAACTCAAAGAATGAAAAAAATGTGGATTCCTGGGAAACCTCTCTGTAAACCAACAACAGATGGAGCAAATATTTGTCCCAGTTTCTCTTAAACTGGTCTGCAAATGCCCATAGCATGGTCTTGAGAGTAGGGTTTAACATCTCAACAAGACTATTAGTCTGGGGATGGTAGAGGATGGTCTTTAGGTGCTTCACCCCAGAGTACTTTCACAGACAAGTCAGCAGGTCCGACATGAAACAGGCACCTCTGTCAGTCGGTATTTCTTTTGGAAACTGACCTTGCTGAAAATCTCTAACAAAGCATTTGCCACCTTTTCTGCCTCGATGGAGGACAGAGTCACTGCCTCAGGGTATCTTGTAGCATAATCTACTACCACTAAGATATACTTTTTCCCTGTGGAACTTGGGGTACTCAGAGGCCCCACAATATCCATAGCTACCCTCTCAAATGGCTCCTCAATCACAGGCAAAGGTATCAAAGGAGCTTTCACCTTGTCTCCTGCTTTGCCTAGCTTTTGGCACTGCTCACAGGTCCTGCAGTACCCTGTTACATCTCTGGAAATCTCAGGCTAATAAAAGTTCTGCATAATATGTCACTTGGTACATTTTATGCCCATAAGACCTGCAAAGGGAATATCAGGGGCTATGGCTAGAAGTGCCAGATAGTAGGCTCTGGGCACTACCAACTGCTGTATTCTCTCACATTCAAGCTCTCTCTCAGGAGTCCACTCTCTATACAGTAACCCTTTGTCCCAGTATACATATTCCCCTTTCCCTTGAGAATCAGGTGCTTCACCAGCTACCTCTCTCAGGCCTTGTAATGTAAGGTCCGAGAGCTGAGCCTGTCTCAACTCTCTCTGTGTTACCCATCTCATCTCCCCTTCCACAGGAAGTCTGGTATCCTCTGACAACAGTGCCTCACTATCAGCCTGGGTACTACTACTCACATCTGCCCTTGCAGCCAATCTGTCCAAGAAAACATCAGTACCCACAAGCAGCTGTGGCTCAGCTTCAGTCTCATTGCTACAAGGGTAGCTCCCTCCCTGAAGGAACCACCTCACCAGTCCTGGCTGCAAGTGTGTGGTCTATCTTGGTCTCCCCTAGGCTACCAAACCCATGTCTCCAAGCCTGACTGCATGTAACTGCATGAACACATGGTACTGCATTATCAAAATCATTCCCTCTCAGAACATTTGCAGGGTGGTAGTCTGGTACCCTTGTTGTCTCAAGACAATCTACTGTTGGTGTTTTGTCATTCCCACTTACTGGCTCTCCCAACTTTTGTTCCCCACCTTGTCTCTGTGTGTATATGTTATATGGCACACTGGTTGCATTTAAAACATTTAACCCTAGGTCCTGGATGTGTACCTGGACTAGTGGCTTCCCCTGCTACTGGCAGATTTTGTTGGGGCAGTCTGGACTGCCCACCATGGGTTCCCTTAGACCCATGAGCAACACTGGGTGTACATTTCTTCTGCAAGGATGCCCTGCTTGCTAGGTATAGGTCTCCCTTCTTCCTCAACTCATCTACAGTAAAACATTGTCTATCAGCTAACCAGAGTCTCGTGTCTTCAGGTAAAGTGCTAAGGGCTTGTTCCCTCACCAAAAGGTCTGCCAGCCCTTCAAATGTGGTGACCTGACATCCACTCACCAACCTATGAAAATAAGTGCTTAGTTCAGCAACATATTCACACATACTTTCATCTGCCTTGCGTCTATGCTCACAAAACATTTTCCTATATGCTTCACATGTTAACTTAAAAAATTCTAGCAAGCAATTCTTTACATCATTATAATTTAAGCAGTCATTATCAGACAGTTTGGAAAGAACAGTTACAGCTTTACCATTGAGTAAGGTGGTCAGGAACCATACCCAGAGCCTTTGGTCAACATTATACTGTTTACATACTCCATCAAACATATGAATGAAACTATCAAAATTATCCCCCTCTGTAAATTGTGGAAGAAATGTATTGACTTTTGTTGCTTCTGGGGTTCAGTTACTCCCTTTCCCATTACCTCAATGACTCTGGCGAAGAGTCAGCATCTCCTTTTCATGTTGCCTCTGCCTCTCCTTCTCCTCAGCTTCCAGGTGTAGCAGTTTCTCTTTTTCCTCAGTCTCTAAACACCTCCATATCTCTGCTGCCTTTATTTCCAATTGCTTGGCCTCTAGCTCAAGCCTCTAACTCCAGATGGAGTTTTAAGTCATCTGTAGAAAGGTTGAGCTGTCCATTCTCTGAGAGTTGTACATCTCCACAGCCAGTCTGGTTGTCCTTCTCATTGCTACTCTCTGATGCAGCTGTAACTAAAGCTGCAATCATATCTGCTTTAGTCAGGTTGGCATGCACCAGTCCTTTAGCTTGGCACATTTCAGCCAGCTTGCCACACTCCTCTGCAGCCATGACTGCCTGCTCTCCCTGACTAACTAAGCTAACAAAAAACAAAGAACAATTGTGATATGAACTCCAAATGTTCACTGTGTGGCTGATTTAGAGTACAAAAACACCTTCAGTGATCACTGTACGCAAGCTACAGGAATTCAATATCAACACTACTACAAGCCAATTAATATATGCTGTGGCTATCTCACCACTATAAACCAATTAATATGTGCTGCGGCTATCCCACCACTGCCAAACAATTAATATGTGACACCCCTGCATTGGCCCAGTAATCATGGAGCCTCAATCCTCAACACTAACTCCAGTGAGGGATGTGCCCATTGGGAGGATGACAAATACATGCACAGTAAAGTACAATTTCCATTAAGAGCACACAGAGATCACAGTCAGTCTGGGGCTGGTTTCTCCATCTCTCTCCAGATCCCCAATAAGACTCCCCACTGGCACAACTATAGGGATAAGATCTCAGTCGAGTGGTCAAGCCAAAACCTCCAGCACCCTCTCTGTCCAACCAGTGTTTCATGTCCTTGCCCAAGTAGCTAACACACACACACACACACACACACACACACACACACACACACACACACACACACACACACGCACACTTCAAGATTTGATTTATATATAAACACACAGACACTCCTGGGGAAGGCTGGCACAGGTTTACTAGATATGCCCCTTCTGCCCAGACTATAAGGTAGTATCAGCTGCCACTGACCATTCTTTATTAGCTACCATAAGGCCCTTCCCAAAGAGTGACCAATTATACTGTGCAATTTTACTGTTATCCAAATGGCAAGTGTGACCATCAGCAAGGCTATTTAAGAGTGGCCTGTACAGTGCCAGCAAATACATATGCAAGTACTCAGAAAGCTTAAATATCTCTAAACAAACCAGCCACAATTAAAAAGTTTAAATATATTTAGTAATAAATAATAAAAGCACAAGACAATACCCAGTAACTCAATATAGGGACAACAAAGTTCAGAATCACAGGAAATATTTCAAAACAACATTTCAGGACAGTCTCACATAAATACAGAAAACATCTAAACTAATCTTATTAAGTTACAATCAAGCTCTAAGAGAAATCACTGTAATCTAAGTCTTACTTACAAAGCCAGATAAATGCTGATGAAAGGATGGTGTCAGATCCAAAGACAAATACAAAATGCACACTCTCACTCTCTGAGATAGTTCTTAATTTACTATCAAACATTTCTGTTGGGTTATCTCAGATTACATCATTCTTTGTCACCTGTGTGTCAAAAATACTTATTTTTCAGAAGTTTGCCTGGAACTGGAAGTTATAAAACAGTTAAACACATTTATCTTTGAAACCTGTAATTATTTCCAGACAATAGAAAGAATTTCTAGCTGCAGACATTCTGTCTTCTAGCTGAGATAACCACCATCATAAACAATTCACTTAGTTTTGTAGAGTTTTCAAATTAACTCTGCTCTTTTCCAGTAGGGTACATTGTGGTTACATTCTTGAACCTCAACACATAACGTACAGTTCTCTTACATTTGTAAGACAAGCCTATGGATCGTATTAATATTCACAAATGATATAGAATTATTTACAAAATTCTAGCAAGCTGGGCTGCAGCCTTCACACCCACGTCCCGAGTACTCAAGTTATTAAACAAGCTAAAACCTTGCTCATTATCTTCTGATAACCTCCCCTCAAAATACCTAAAACTTGGTGCCAAAGCAATAGCTTACCCTGTCAGTACTCTGATAAACAGATCTATTACAAAGTCCATTATAACCCCATTGCACAAAGGCAGAACCACAGACAACTTAATGAACTATTGTTCCATTTCCATTCTCTCTCCATTATCTAAAACATTAGAAAAATGCATACAAAGTCAGTTTCTAAATCACCTTTGTGAAAACAATCTCCTTGCCCATACCCAACATGGGTTTCAACCTGTGCACAGCACTATTACAGCCCTTTTGTCCTTTACCGACGTTGTGAACAAGGCTTTAGTCTACTAACATCTGTACTTTTGCTAGATCTGTCCAAAGCATTCAACACAGTGTCACATACTAAGCTTATTCAGTAACTTGCAAATTCAGGATGCTCCCAACATACCCTTACTTGGATCTCTAATTATCTAAATAATAGACAACAATCACTGAAATGGCAAAATAAACAATCAAGATACATAGTCAAT
>NC_056735.1:133548374-133558374 GCF_019279795.1 Protopterus annectens
AGCTTTGCAGACCAGGCTCGTCAAGCTTATGGGGCAGTAATTTCCAGGGTCCGTAGAAGCACCTCCTTTGTGGAGTGGGGCCACTGTTGCTGTATGCCGCTCTTTGGGTACGTATCCTGTAGTAAGGCTAAGATTAAACAGCAGCCTTATGTGCGGGTTTAGTTCCTCTTGGAGTTCATGTAGCATGCAGCCCGGGACACCATCTGGTCCCACTGATGCTGTGTTTTTAGCTTTGGAGAGGGCGGCTCTCACCTGGGCATCTGAAATGTTAGGGAGGCTACACTCTGCTGGGATATATATTTCTCCTTTTGGGGGGGAGGGGGCGGAGAAATTTGCACTGAACCTGCCAGAATGTTGGCAATATCTGTGGGTTCAGTGTATTTTGTGTCATTTTGGACTAATTCTGAGCATATCTGGGAGTTTACACCCAGGTTTCTAACATAGCTAAAAAAGGCCTTGTGATTTTCTTTTGTGTCTTTTGCGATTTTTCTCTCAAAGTTGGCCTTGGATGATTTTATGAGTGATCGAAGTTTTTTGCTAGTACTGATCAGAGATGCCTTCCCTTTTGGGGATTTTGCTCTGTCATGTAGTAGCTTCCTCCTCCTGTTGTAAAGTTTGTTAATGGCTGGGGTCCACCAGACAGGACGCCTGCCTTTGTGGGAATGGGTCTTGGTTTTATTAGGGATTGCATGATCCATGCATTCTTGAAGGTGTTCGTAGAAGGCATTTATAAAGGATTCAGTGGTGTGGGTTGTGGTTTCCACTGGCCCAGGGGCCTTGAAAGATACCACTTCAGTCTTAAGTGTGAAGTCGACTTTTGAGAAATTCTTCACTGTGGTCTTCTGTGCAGGGGGTGGGGGTGGGATGTAGATTTCCAGTGAGATTAATTAATGGTCTGATCTCACCAATGAGGGGTATACTTCCGGTGTGGAGCTTTTTGTCCCCATGTTTGTGATGATCAGGTCTAGTATATTATCTCCTCTTGTGGGAGTGGTGACTAGTTGTTCCATCGCATTTGAGTTTATGAATTCTAGGAACCTTTCGGCTAGGGTGTTTGGGCTTGAGTAATGTTCCCAGTATATGTTTGGGTAGTTAAAGTCTCCCAATATGATGGTATTTGGAGAGACATTCATACTCTCCAGTGTCTTCAGGAAGGCTGAGTGGGGTTCCTGAGTTGTACATATACACACACACATATATATATATATATATATATATATATATATATATATATATATATATATATATTATATATACATATACATACATATATATATATATATATATATATATATATATATATATATAAATAACATGAATGTTTGCCATGCTAAATATCGGATATACAAATAATGAAAAACAACATGGCCAAACATTCATTACAGCAAAAACACTATTACCCAAAAATCTGTAGATCTTCCAACCATAACCCTAACAAATATACAGGTCAGATTTGTTTGATCTGTTTACCTTACCTCAGAAAAAAATGCTTTCCATGACATTATCACTACATAAGGCAGCTTGGACATCCACACTATACTCATATACATTCACACAGAACCAAAAAACTATCCTCTTAGATAACCCTAACTCTAACTCACAAACACTTGCAGTCAACGCTCCAACCTAAAATACACACAAACTTGGGCATAAACCTAAACTGATTCCTTTAATAAAGTTCTCTAAACCTCACACACACACACACACACACACACACACACACACACACACACACACACACACACACCTGCCCAAAATGCACTGCTAATTACCTTTGCCAGCAAATGAATGAGTCAACCAAACCAGCATTCAAAAAAAATCTGCTAATCACCCAAACAAACATAATATTCAACACAATGTAGTGCAGCCATATAGATTATATATATATATATATATATATATATATATATATATATATATATATATATATATATATATCTATATATGTGTGGATTCCATATATTTGGTCGAATTACACTTAGTCGAAAATGATACCAGGAATTGCACTTCACCAAAAGCTCACTTGACTGAAAGCTCACTTGGTCGAAGTTCATTTTGTCAAAAATGGAATATAGCCCCTTCCTCACTGCAGTGCAACCATGGAGTGAGAATATTAAATAAGGGAGGGTGTGGGGGGCACAGCCCCCCCACATCATTTTAATGTATTCACTATTATAAGAAGGTATATCCATTAGAAATGCATTGATATATATTGCTTTAGTAAAAACTATTAGCATAATGTGGGGGGCTACACCCCACAGCCCCCAAATGGGGGGCTGTGCCCCCCCACTACAGTGGACCAGGGGCTATATTCCATTTTCGACCAAGTGAGCTTTCAGTGAAATGAAATGCCTGATATATATAAATATATATATATATATATATATATATATATATATATATATATATATATATATATAGACCAAGTGAGCTTTCAGTGAAATGAAATGCCTGATATATATATATATATATATATATATATATATATATATATATATAGACCAAGTGAGCTTTCAGTGAAATGAAATGCCTGATATATATATATATATATATATATAGACCAAGTGAGCTTTCAGTGAAATGAAATGCCTGATATATATATATATATATATATATATATCAGTGAAGTGGTCTGGGTGAAATGAGATTCAAGGAAACAAAGCAGACCCATGTTTTTATATATAGCTTTCCTGCTTTGTTTCCTTGAATCTCATTTCACTGGATTTCATTTCACCCAGACCACTTCACTGAAAACTCAAATTACTGAAAACTCATTTCACTGAATCTTATTTCACTGAACTAAACTTAGTATATATGACAGTGTGAAGAGTACTGTAAGGCAAGTAAAAGATATATGCCCTTTTCCCCACTGTAGTGTGATTCTGGAGTTAGTATATATAGTTAGGGGTGTGTATTCTTTTGAAGTCTTTGGTAAAATACAAAATAAAACAAACAAGGTGGGGAGCTACGCCACAGTCTGGGGGAGTAGTGTTATGGCATTGGCTGGAGTCTGTCCATAACACTGTCATTGCCACTAGTGAACGTTATGCTGGACACTGAATCTGCTGCTGTGGGTCTGCTACCACTTTGCTTGTGAGCTTCTTCTATAAAGAACACTGAACGTATATAAAGGCAGTCTGAGTCCCTTTCCAAACTCAGAGCACTAGTGGTGTGGATGGACACTCTGCCTCTATACTAAACAATTAACATTACACCACCCTTTAAGATTTTATATAAAATAAAATCCCAGTAATTAATCATCTCTTATATTACTAGAACCATAACTAGGATTGGACAAAGAGGGCCATTGCCCGGTACAAGCTATGATGAATACGGGCCAATGAGGCATGGGAACAGTACCAGCATTCAGTTTTTTTAAGGTAACTGCTAGGCTAGTTGCACTTTTAGACCATTTAAGCCTAGTCAATTTCCCTCCAAGGTGAGGATCAAACCCTGTACCTTGTACCTGTCAAGCTAAGACTTCAACTATTATGCCAGCCTTCCAACCTACGAAGGCTGTAAGACCAATACTGCATTCAGACTTAAGGTGGAAGCTCAATATATGGAAATAACTGTAGCAAAGTATTTGTTGTAGTTGTAACAAGCATCTTGTTAGAATTAGAGAGGTCTTTCTTTTCTTTGTTCTTAAGGTTGGGTTGCAGGAACCAGTTTGGGATACTGCCAATGGCACCAGATAACATACTTTGGGACTATTCAATACTATATAACATTCTTAACTATCAACATTAAAAAGAAAGAATTAATGCAAGTTGCATTACAAGGCACAGTTTGTCAAGTGAATGATTTCTCACTGGCACTTACATAGCAAAGGCTTTCTTAGACAATTGCATAACTAGAGTTCATAAGAGATTTGGTTTAGTAGAGGAATTAAACTATATTGAAGTACTTTACAAACAAAATTGTTAAGTCATTCTTCAGTAACAGTTCAGTAAATGACAGAAGGGAAAAAAAATAGCCATTCATCACAGTCTTTATATTCACTGCAGATGTTGTTCAGGGGTCAGCATGGCAATTAACCAGATCCTTTGCTTAATGTGCTGCATAAATATAATGGTCAGAGACTTTAATTTCAAGGAACAGCGGCAAAGACATCAACGTTACTAATGAAATATTTTGTGACTGCTTTTTTGACATCAACAATGTCTATAAAACTCTAAAGGGACTGAAACAGGTCTGACAGTTTAATGAATATAATTTATAACTCTATTTTCTAATTAAGTTTGGTGCTATGTACTGAGGCACATATATCACGATTTCCAGTTTTTTAAAAATATAATGTCAATAACCATCCAGACCAAAACAAGTAGTGTGCATTTCATGAATGTTACAATAATGTTTTTATCATAATAAAGTATTCAAACTTAAAGATTATGATCTAAATTATTTGTCCTTGTAAAAGACCAAAAATATGTATAGATAAGAGAGGACAGGAACTGACAAAAAAACAAATAACACCGGTAAAATTAATCAAGTGTTAAAGAAACTCTCTAACTGAAATCTCAGCAAATATTTTAAATTGTTTTGCTAGTATCCAGGTAAGATACTGGTAAGAGTTGGCTGTGTAAAAAAATGAATGTATTTAATATAAAAAGACACTATACTGGGTGATGCCTGTATCTTGTGAATAACAGGAAAACTGAGCCTTATTACAAACTACAGCAAACTCTGATTATTGAAATAATTTGCAGGATAGCATTTTTAAATAAAATATAATCTAAGTCACATTTTATTAAGAATTAGAAGAACAGATAATAGTTGATAAATTTTAATCAAACATCATTATTATGTTAACAGTCTGAAAGACTACTTGTTCATTTCTCATTCAAAATAAATACTAATGAATGCTGGCTTGATTTATTTATAAATGGTCCATGTGATGATGTCATAGTAAAGCAAATAAATGTCTAGCCCATATGCAATCTATAGTACAGCAGAAATAATTCAAATAGGGCCTCTCTTCTTTATAGCTGTTTGCCATTTAAAATTATCACCTCAAGATGCTGCCTACCAGAGCAGTATTACAACATTTGGTGACCCACTAGAGCAGTATTACGACATTTGGTGACCCAACAGAGCAGTATTACATTTACTGACTCACCAGAGCAGTATTATGACATTTGTTAACACACTAGAGCAGTATTACAACATTTGTTGATGCACCAGAGCAGTATTACAACATTTGGTGATCCACCAGAGCAGTATTACGATATTTGCTGACTCACCAGAGCGGTATTACAATGTTTGGTGACCCACCAGAGCAGTATTACAACATTTGGTGGTAGCACTGACATATTATCAGCAGTTCATTGTCCTCTACATTACTACCTTAGAACAGACTGAGGATGCATTTAGGATTGGAATCTTAACTAGTACTGTGAAAACAGTTTGTGACAGACAGAACAAACCGTAATTATCTCAGTAGTAAAATCTATCTCACAACTCAGAGATCCTGTGTTCTATCTAAACTTCCAGTCTGTGTCTATACTGCGTGGAGTTCTCACAGTAAGTTTTCTCCCAAAAACTTGCACGTGTGTGTGTGTGTTTATGTGTGTGTGTATGCGTGCGTGTATGTGTGCGTGCGTGCATGTGTGCGTGCGTGCATGTGCATGTGTGTGTATGCGTGCGTGCATGTGTGCGTGCGTGCATGTGTGCGTGCATGTATGTGTGCGTGTGTGCGTATGTATGTGTGCGTGCGTATGTATGTGTGCGTGCGTATGTATGTGTGTGCGCGTGCGTATGTATGTGTGTGTGTGTATTTGTGTGTATGTGTGTGTGTATGTGTGTGTGTATGTCTATATCTATATATATATATATATATATATATATATATATATATATATAGGTATGCATATATATATTTGTGTGTGTGTGTGTATGTGTGTCTTTGTGTCTATATCTATATATTATATCTATCTATATATATATATGTGTGTGTGTGTATCTATATCATTAAATATGCATACATACACATATAGGTATGCATACATATAAAAACAAGTGAAACTGTTATCTTCACCTTGTCATATCATTCATTAAACAATTTTGCTTCTTTCAGAATGCTATGCCCCAGTTTTCACCCATACCTGAAACATTTTACTATCATCTCTCAGCCACACACTTCTAATATAAACCTTATGCTAGCATGTATGTCTCTAAACCTGCTTTACACCCCACCTCTTAACTATAATATTAACATTTTTTGCCTTTCCTAGTTCCTTCCCTCACCTCCATTTCTTTGAATTTCTAAGGACTAATCACATGATACGTTATCTATTTGACAAACCCATTAATATACCTCTTTAAATGTTCAGTGTTCAACATCTAATAAAGCACACATCTTTTATACTGTAATAGTTACCTTTAATTCATTTGAATGTAATCTAATTAGCAAATGACTGTGTAATTATTATTGTATATTATTTTATGTCATATATATTATGGAATGGCTTCTTTAAAATGCTTATAATATGTTGGCACTGTTCTCCTCGGGCCTCTCCAGAAAAGTGTTTTTTCAGTAAGACAACTCTAGTAAACAAAGGCAAATATATATATATATATATGTATATATATATATATATATATATATATATATATATATATATATATATATATATCACTGTGTAGAGTACTGTAAGGCAAGTAAAAGGTATATGCCCTTTTCTCTACTGTAGTGTGATCCTGGACATAGTATATAAAGTTAGGGGGTGTTTGGGCTTAGCCCCCCACCTTGTTTGTTTTATATTGTATTTTACCAAAAACTTCAAAACAATACATTTTAAATAATAGACATTCATAGTTACAACACCAGTGACTAACTCTCTCCAGAAGACCATATGTACTCAAAGTAAGTATGGGGCTATGCTCCCCACACCCCCCAATATGGGGGGGGCTGTGCCGCCCACCCTTCCTTAACTATATATACTAATTCCAGGATTGCACTACAGTGAGGAAAAGGGCATATGTCTTTTACTTGTCTTACATTACTCTACACAGTATCATATATACTAACTGTAGTTCAGTGAAACGAGATTCAGTGAAATGACATTTCAGTAATTTGAGTTTTCAGCGAAGTGGTCGGGGTGAAATAAAATTTAGTGAAATGAGATTCAACAAAAAAGTAGACCCATATATAGATATATAAATATATATATATATATATATATATATATATATATAAATATATATATATATATATATATATATATATATATATATCTCCACAGACCAGCCCAATTACCCAGTTAACCGAAAAATAAACATTGTGCTGGGTTGACTTGGAAAAATAGCTTTGATATGAAATATGCACACTGCTATTAAGTGGTGATATAACAGCAGTACAGAGAAATTTATCCGCACCTCATGGGTATTAAAATACACATGAGAAACAATTGAAATTACATAGTATGAAGCTGAAAAATGCATTAACCTGATTTATGAAGGAGACACTGAGTAAAAAAACAAAATGTTTATGTTGTAGATTGCTTACCACTATCAAATACTGGCTATCTATATGATGGTTAAGGGCCAGGTAAGTCTTATCAAAGTAAAAAAAAATATGGAGTCTATCTGGTGTTATTTGCTTTTCTCAGCTAATGAATGAGCATTTGACATTCAACATTGAAAAGGGTATTTATGAGTTTTCAACCTATCATAAACTATATGGATTATATCCATTGGCAATTGATCAGAGCCTTGCAATACTGGGATTCAGAAGGTCAGTATCTAAGTGCAAGCATTAGCATTAGCTCGTTTGCAATGACCTTTGACATGTAAATTCATTGCTACACCTGACTGAGGTCGTTAACCCATAACCCCTAGCAAAGTGAAAATGAGTGGTTGTTTATTATGTTTTACTGATTGTTCTGCGATATGTGAATATTAAAATTTTAATATTCTAGATAGTTGACTGTTGTATGTTAGCAATATCTGAGATGAGGACAAAGTGATACACATCATGCAACTAATATGACATTAATGCTTAACAACTCAAACAAGTGCATGCATTTTTTCCAAATGGCTATTAGTTATTAAGTCTGGAAAAGTCAACATGTCTAGCAAACACACCCGTAAAATATATATGGTTCCAAGTACAGGAAGCACCATATCCATTAATGGCTTAGTTAAATCTGCAATATGACTCCCATGTGCAGTGTGATTGAGTCCTATAAAATACTTATCACCTTCCTAAAAATCTCATTAAGAGATGTATCATTGATTAGAAATATTTTTGTCCTGTCAGTTTTTTTTAATTATATCATATTAAATTATATATGACATTTAAAGTAGTTTAGTGAGTAAAGTAAATCAACATTTTTCTATTTGTTGGTTGCTGCAGGGTTGTGAAAGCATCCCATAACTGACAGCGAACTTGTTTACCAACACATATTGCACACTGTCTTGAGCTTATAAAGTGAAAATGTATTAAAAATAAAATGCTTATTCAAAAGCCAGGTGCACTGCTGTATGGGTTAGCAGGAAGATGAGGCAGAACACAAGAGAACACAGGTAATAGGGAGGGGGAACTCACAAAGAAAAGTATTCAGGTACCCGGAATGTCAAATAGTACAATATCTCACTGGACTCTGGATACAGAGGGAAGAAGCATGGAATTCTGATTTTTCTGAATGAGAATGCAGGGAAAAGTGGAAATGCTGAATGAGAATGCAGGGAAAAGTGGAAATGCTGAATGAGAATGCCAAGGAATGAGCAAAGATACTGAATGAGAATACCAGGGAATGAGAAGAAATACTGAATGAGAATGTCAGGAAATAAGTGGGGATAGTGAATGAGAATGCAAGGGAAAAAGCGGAATTACTGGATGAATTATTCAAAACATTATGAACAGAAGAAGACAGAGTACCGGCATGAGAAAAAGGATGGGTGCCAAGAGGAGACAGATCAAGAATGGATCAAACTGGAAATTCAGATAAAGCTTATATGACAGAGACAATGGATGGATGAACTACAATATTTACAGACCTGTCTTGGGAAAGGTCTGAATGCCAAATAGAACAGAATCCTCACCTGAATACCCTAAGTGGTGCCATGGGAGTGGAACAGAGCAGTTGCGTTATTCTTGTATAAACATGGGGTAAAAAGAAAAGAATCAGTAATTGCAGGCTCTTTTGCATTATGGCTGCTTCAGGGATAATCAAGTTAAAACATTGCCTTGTAGAGTTACAGAAAGTCATGAATTCTAATGGTCTCAACATTAAAACAGACTCACACAGTAGTTGGTCTTTTCAGTCTAATCTAATTCTTTTTAGTGGACAAAAGAAATCCACTCAGTATTATTTGTCTGCATTTTTGTGATGTCTTGCATACAATGCTACACGGGAGGCTAATGGGAAAGAAAAGGTTATAGGGGGAAGCCCTGAAATGGCAAGGTGACTACAATGATGGATAACTGTGATGCTTATAGTTAAAGAAGTTGCACGATAAAGGCTTTCACTGGTGAAGCATCAAGCTCAGTGCTGTACCACCTACTGTTTAATATATTCATATTAGGCACAAGGGAGCTGCAAAACAAAGGTCGTCAATAGTGAGGCCACATGCTCAGTGCTGTTCGACGTATTGTTTAATCTATTTATACTAAACACAAATGAGCTGCACAATAAAGTCTCTCAATAGTGAAGCACCGTGCTCAGCGCTGCACTACCTACTGTTTAATATGTTTATATTAGACACAGAGGAACTGCACAATAATCACTCTCACCAGTGAAGTACTGTGCTCAGTGCAGTACTACCTACTGTTTAATATGTTCATATTACACACAAAGGAACTGCACAATAAAGTCTCTCAATAGTGAAGCACCGTGCTCAGTGCTGCACTGCCTACTGTTTAATATGTTTATATTAGACACAGAGGAACTGCACAATAAACGCTCTCACCAGTGAAGTACTGTGCTCAGTGCAGTACTACCTACTGTTTAATATGTTCATATTACACACAAAAGAACTGCACAATAAAGTCTCTCAA
>NC_056735.1:133563374-133568374 GCF_019279795.1 Protopterus annectens
TCTTCTTTGGATTAAGAAAGAGTTAGGCATTTCTTAGCCAGGATTCGACTGCAGTAAAGGACTGTTGAGTTTTTGAAAGTAGTTCTGGTAGTGACTGAGCAGTGCAGATTATGGTGGAATCATCAGCATTCTGAATGAGGGTCCCAGGGTGAGAGTCAATGTAAAGGTTGTTTTTGAAAATGTTGAATAGTAGGGGTTCTAGGATGGAACCTTGAGGGATTCCAGTAGGTTTGTGCAGAAAGGGTGAGAGTTCATTGGACCATTTCACTGCATGTTTACAATCCTTCAGGTAGCTCTGAAACCATTTTAGTATGTTCATAGGTTCCTAGGTAGGTACTAGGCTATCGGCCCAAGGGCATACGTAAGCCTAGCCAACAAGGTTCCCTGGCTTACGCCACCCAAGAAAGTTATTTTCCTGTGCCTCTGTCGAGCAGAGACACATAAGTGATCCCTGGTGTGTATTTCCTATTTCCCATCCACTCAAGATTTTTCTTGAAGAGTGCTAATGAAGAGCTTTGTTTGACATAGATGGATAGCCTGTATGGGAAGTCTCTGGGATAGGAATCTATCCCTCCAGCATGTCCTGTTTATCGTGGTGACAAGGTTTAGGTCCCTAGAGCATGTAGCTTGGAGGGATTGGGATTTCTTTAGGTGTAGCATGTCCAACAGCTCTGGGTTTGACACAGCTTTGTATGTTAGGCAGAGATCACCTTGGAGTAGGCGATATGCTACGGAGTAAAACTGGAGTTTTGTGAGACAGTCAGTGTAGGGCATTTAAAACAAAAATCAAAAAGTCGACAAAGCAGCTGAACAAAAAATTAGATGAAAAAACTGCTCAAGGCTTGGAAAATATGAAACCACGGACTAGCGTAACTTCCACTTTATTCAACGCTTTCGTAAAAAACTTCTTCAGAACCAAAAGGAATGTTACATCAAGCATTTATTTAAATACTGCACACAATTAAAAATCAATCAATTACATAGTGTAAAAACATAATTAAAGAGCCCTTTACAAAAAGCAAACTCTTCATTCATCATTATGCACTATAGAATAGGCATAATTGAGTACATTACAATAACAAACATTATAAAACATATGCTTCACGATCTTTTAAGAAACATTTAATATTGATGGCTTCATTTAACCCAGGAAAATGATCCACCTGCAGTTTAATTTGCCATCTAGCTTCTCTTTGAGCCAAAAAATTCCTGTAATCACCCCCCCCCCCGATGTCAGGTTCACAGTGTTCCAAGATAGAAAACAAAATTTTTTAAAACCAATACATTCAACACTGTTTATAAAATATTTGTTTTCTGTCCTTTTTTCTAATATTATACATATGCTCCTTCATTCTAACATTTAATTTTCTAGTATTCATACCAATATAAAATGATGAGCATTTGTCACACACTGCAATATAAACAACTCCTTTTGTTTTGCAACAAAAACTACCAGGGACCCCTATGGTCTTAAGTATGTGAGGAAGCTAAATGTAGGGACCTTCTAAAATAAACCTACAGATGGAACAGTCATGACACTTGTGCATACCCCTGTTGATATGCCCCTTCTTAATGCTACATGTGCTTCTATCTCTCCTCTTTTCAAATGCTCCTTTCAGACTATGTTCATTCCTATAAACAAACTTCGGTTTCCCCTTAATGGCTGCCATTAAATCAGCATTTCCTTTGAGGATCTTCCAATTATTGTTTATAATATTACGTATACCTATATTGTCAACACTCATATTCATACTGAAACATGAAATTTCAGTATACTTTCCAGTTTCCTTAACTTGGAGTGTTGGCCTATTTTTCAAAATGGGTGGATACAAGGTTGCACATTGCTTAGAGATGTCATCAGCTGCTTCCCTTAAACTCTCACTGTACCTCCTCTCCAAAAACAATTGTATGATGAATTCAAGCTCATTAATAAATGTCTCATCAACACTCGTCATCCTGCTAGCTCATATGAATTGAATTGGCTTTTAGGTGTATTATTCAGCATGAATTTCGGATGTTGACTAGTTGCATGTAAATAATTATTCTTGAAAGTTTCTTTACGAAAAATACTGCTAGTAAAGGTTTCTCCCAATGCATTCCATGTCAAAGTTACATCCAAAAAGTTAATGGAATTTCCATAACATCCCACAACAAACTTCAAGAAGTCAGAAACCTCATTCAACTTATTACAAAATAACTGCATTTCTCGAACCCCTCCATATAAAATAAAAATTAAATCTATAAATCTTTTGTAATAAATGACCTTGAATTCAGTTTTCAAGGAGTCCAAGATGGTGTGTTCCCACCACCCCATAACTAAGTTGGCAAAAACTGGGGCTGCTGGGGACCCCATCGCAAATCCTTGAACTTGCTTATAAAATCTATGATTAAAAATAAAAATTATTTTCTAAAATAACTTCCATAGAATCACAATAAAAACAGACTTCTCCATTAGATATATTACTACATTGCTGTAAAAATGCTCTCATTGCTTCTATCCCCTTGTCGTGGGGTATGGACGTGTACAAAGATGCTACATCTAGAGTAAACAATGTGCTGTGTTGGACTGAATAAATGAGCTTCACTCACAAAACAAATACCATCTAAAAAATCCCAAGAGTCCCTCAAATATGACTTCATTTTACAAACAATAGGACTAAGTATTGCATCAATCATTTTTTTTTCAAAACATGTTTATTGTTTTAACATATAAGAGAAATATCATAACAATTTTATACAAGTAATTAAAAATAGGTATTATTATAATATTCAACAAAACAACTAAAGTATTTACAAAGACATCCACTACAATCAGATCAATTAATTAAACTAAAATACCATGCTATTGAAATTAAATTTTTTTTAACAAATTTTGTAAATTATCCCATACAATAAAATAAGATGTTTTTCTATTTGTTCTAGTCCTAATTGTGTTTATTTCCATATGGCACACTATATTCATAACATTTTTAAATTCATTGAACGAAGGAGGTGTATCTGAAATCCAATTTCTAGTTATTATTTTCCTAGCCACTGCTAGAATAGACCATAACAAGGGAAGCTTAACCTTTTAACACTTTGAGGTACAGGTGTGTTGAATAATATAAGAGATTTAG
The DNA here is from genome assembly GCF_019279795.1 of Protopterus annectens. Classification (NCBI taxonomy): domain Eukaryota; kingdom Metazoa; phylum Chordata; order Ceratodontiformes; family Protopteridae; genus Protopterus; species Protopterus annectens. The sequence continues at coordinate 133,566,491 of NC_056735.1, forward strand.
AAATAATGAAATTATCTGTAAAAGAGCCTGCAAAAATTCATTAATTGACTTCCAGTATTCTTTCAATTTTATACAGTCATAAAACATATGAGCCCAGTCAGCATTAATTTCTACATTACATCTCTTACATAGATTATCTTTATTATTTATTTTATTCATCATCAAAGGTGTATAAAAGATCTATGTAAAATTTCCATGTATAAAGTCTCCAGACAATGGAAGGCGTAGTTCTATAAGCAGATTCAATATATATTGTTTATCTTGTTGATTTGGTGGGTCCCCATTAATAGAAGTGAAATAATTCCAGTATGAATCTACACTGTAAAAGTTTCTTGTCTGATAACTTTATGTATGTATGAAAGTTTACCTTTATCAGAAACTTTATGTTGTAAATTTAATATCAAGTAATCAATCAGTGTTGGAATAGATTCTTTAACAGTTATAGACATTAAATCTATTTTATTAATGAGATGTTGTCTAAAGGTCTGAACCTCTAACCAGCAAGTTTCTCTTAGATCAAATTCTTGTTTTAAGAAATCTAGATTTTTAACTTTATTATCAGATATCAACTGATACCAGTACTTTAGATCATTATCTATAGCTAAATGAGTTCCTTCAGAAGTAGATGACAAAAGCATACCCTGAGTATACATTATAGGAAATACAATAAAATTCCATTCCCTATACTTAGGGTGCATGAATATAAAGTTACGATAACTAATAATAATATTTAATGGGTAACAAACCATATGTTTAGGTGTAATAGGTGAAGTACAAAACTCCTTTAGTAACCATAACATGGAGTTATTTACAATCATATTTTTATGTGTTAAGGAGATTTTCATGAAGTGTATACTAATTAGCTCCCAATAATCTTTCCATTTTGTGACATATGACTGATCTATTAATAAAGTAATAACTTTTACAATAGAAGAGATAGTATATAAATTAAAGTCTGGAAAAGAAATACCCCTTGAGACCAGCTATTAGTATGTTTCTTTAATGCAATCCTAGGTCTATTAGGTGCCCATAAGAAATTTAACATTAGTGTGTTCAGTTTCTTGATAATTATTTTTATAGGTAGAAGTATTATTGATTGTATTAAGTATAAAATCTTGGGGAATATTATCATTTTAATAATTGTAAGTCTCTCCTCCATAGTAAAAAACATATTATTCCAGGTATTAAAAAGATTTTGTATATTAAGAAAACAGGTATTATAATTATTATATATAATAGATTTAATATCTTTAGATAGTATTATACCTAAATAAGTTATCTGACCTGAATTGGGTACATATTTAGTAAAATCACTAATGAGAATATTTTTTTGTGTATATATAGGTAGTATTTTAGTTTTTTCTTCATTTAATATTAAACCAGAAATACTTTTAAAATTCATCATGTTATCAAATAGAGACTGTATAGAAGAATTAGATCCTGCTGATGTAATTAGAACATCATCTGCAAAAGTTGAATTTTGGATGTTGTATTTTCATCTATTTCAAAACCCTCTATGTCAGTACTGTTTCTGATCAAATTAGCCCAAGGCTCCATTACTAAAGTGAATAATAGTGGAGAAAGTGGACATCCTTGTTTTGTACCTTTAAGAATGGGTATTTTTGTGAAACATATGTTCCTACCTTAATATAAGCCAACGTTCCTTTGTATAAATGTTCAATTAGATTTACAAATGCATCCGAGAAGTTTGTGCACTTCATTAAGGTAAACAGATAGTCCCAACTTACTGAATCAAATGCTGAACTTATATCAAGACTAATAAGTGTTAAATCTTTCTTTTTCCTATTTGCAAAATCTATTAATGTTAAAGTTCTTCTTATATTATCAAAAGTATTTCTATTTACAATGAAGCCTGTCTGATCT
>NC_056735.1:133573374-133580874 GCF_019279795.1 Protopterus annectens
AAAATAAAATGATGAGAGAGAAAAAAAACATAGTACAAATCATTTGTTTTTAGTCTCTTCTTCTTCTCTGAAGTCTTCCACGAAGTTTCAGTTGCCAGTCTCTTTAACGAAGGTCTAGCCCATTCCATTTCTTCTATTTTTTCCAAAATCTTATTTTTTTTGATAAACAGTAAATCAGAGTCTAAGTCATTGAAATTTTTAGGACCATCAGGAAGGAAGATTTTAAGCTTGGCAGGAAACAGAAGGTATGTTTTAAACTGTGCTTTTTTAAGCTCCCTTATTAGTGGCAGAAAAACTTTTCTTTTAGCTAATACCATGGAAGAATAGTCATTGTCAAAATGCACAGTTGTTTCATTAATCTTAACAGGAGCTTTAGCCCAAGCAGATTTAAGAACCATCTCTTTATCAAAAGATGATAGAAATCTAACTATAACTGATCTAGGATAGTTTTTGTTAGAGTTAGTATTAGCTATAGATCTATGTGCTCTTCGATACCAAAGAGAGTGCTTCTGGTAAATCTAAAGTTTTAGGGAGCCATGTTGTTAAAAAGAAGTAATATTGTTACCTTCAATATTTTCTGGCAGTCCAAAAATCCTAATGTTATTGCGCCTAGATCTATTTTCCAGGTCATCCAGCTTTGTTTGTAAATGTGTATTTTGTTTCAGCAGAAACTCAATGTTGATTTCCTCTTCTTGTATTCTATTTTCCATGTCATTCACAGCTTCTTCTATGCCTGTCATCTGGATCTTCTGTTGTTGCAGGTCCATATGTAACAAGTCTATTTGTTTTGTAGTTTTTTCTATGAAAGTGTCTATTTTAGTATCCATTTTATCCATCTTAGCAGTAAGTTGCTGGACTATAATTATCAGAGACTGAAGTTCTTTCTTGATGCTGGAGTCTTGAGAATTTGTCTTACTGGAACTCATTTCAGACTGATAAACTGACAGGAAAATTTCCAAAGTAATTTCTGACAGGAATATTATTAAGATTTCCTTTCCTTTTTAGATATAGTTCAAGAACTATATAAAACAAACATATTTAGAAAGAAAATTACTTCAAAAATTAATTTTTTAAGTAATTAATTCCTGTCAATGTAATGAAATTTGTGGAGCTGAAGAAATCTGCTGCTATCCTGTGTTCATCCTTGGCCATGCCCCCCCCCCCCCGCATCAATCATTTTTGACATACCCACTGTGCCATAATTCGGGGCAGAAATAATAGGTCTGAAGGGAGGGTCCGTTAGGCTTTTGTGACTCTTAGGAATGCCAAACATTACTCCTATTCTAGGATGTTCTACTTCACAAAAATTATACATTGCAGAATCCATATTACTGCACATCAAATTTTCATACAAAAAGCTGTTAACATATCTGAAACTTTTCTCTATGTCCATTGTCGAAACAATATTATATTCATTCACGTTACTGGGCATAAATTCCATTTTATTAATATAATCCTTTTGATTCATCAAGACATTGAGCCCTCCCTTATCACTTTTCATTATTCTGATGTCTCTAGAAGTCACTAACTCTTTCATAGCTTTTCTCATGTTGACATTCAAGTTATTAAAATAATATTGACTCTTGTTATTGAGCAAAGCTCTAATCTCATTCTCACATGTTGTTTCAAACACCTGAATAGTATGAATTAAAGCTGGATTAAAGTTAGAAGGTTTAAAAAAACATGCTGTTGTTTTTGCTCACATCTTTCAAAATACATCTTAAATTTAACTTCCTAGTAAATTTCTTTAAATCAATGATGGTTTCAGCTACATCAGCTCGCCTAGTGGGAATGAAATTTAAACCTAACTTTAACAGTTGAACATGAAATTTGTTTAAAATACAGTCAGATAAATTTAAAATGTCCTTTTCAAACTTACCCTCACCTACTCGTTGTCTGTGGGTGACTCGGACATTAATCTTGCCTTCTTTCTGGTCATCTTCTGCTGCTTGAAAGTTCTTTGCTCTTTCTCTGAACTTAAACAAAACACCCTGTTTGATAGCAGTGTCACTGTTTTCTTTATCAAAAGTTTTAGGTATAGATGGAACAGCCGTTTCTTCAACATTAACCATAGAATCTTCAGTTTCTGAGACACTGCTGAATCCACAAACATTGTCACACTTACCCATATGCTCCACTTGCTTAAATAAAGTTCCTTGTGCATTGGATTTAAGGTGGACCACTTGTTAGGTCTGCCAAAAAGTTGTTTTCTTTCAGTTTTAAGAAAAATGGAAAAAGCAGTGCCAGTACTATATGCATTGATGTCACACTCCAGTTTTTTGTTCTTTCTCTCAATCAACAACCTTTCATGCTCTTCTAGCTCTTTTAAAAGTGTAACATGTTCATTTCTTTCACTGAACTTAATATGGAGCTTTGATACAAAACTGTCTTCAATAGCCACAATTTCATCTTTGATTTCTCTCATCATGTTAGAATTGCGTTCCACAGGTAGATGCTGGCCATAATTTTACAATTAGAGACGTCAGTTATAAAATCAACAAGAAGTTCGACTGTAATTCAAAGGACGTGGTCTATCTCGCTCAGTGTAATACCTGTCCTGCCTTTTATATAGGCAAAACGGACAGGAAATTGAGGGAGAGAATCTATGAACACTTATACAGTATTAGAATGTTAAAAAAGGAAAACACATTGGCCAGACATGTGGAAAGTTTCCCACAGCATTCCTTTAAATTTAAAGCCATAGATGATCAAATTTGTGACTTGAGGGGCGGCCCAACTTCATTATTGTTGGAGAAAAGGGAGTTGTTATGGCAACTCCAAACTAGATCCTGTTGTCATCCGGGCTTGAATGAAATTTATTCTATTTCTTGTATACTGAAGCTCAAAAGCCTCACAAGGTAAATTACTGTGTTCCTTTACTTTTTATTTATAATATTATATATTTTTTGTATTATTATTTTAGGAAAAATGTCCACTCATTCATATATATATATATATATATATATATATATATATATATATATATATATATATACACACAACAGCATAGCCTTATAGACCAGGTCATTTGCATATGGTTGGGCATGGCTTCCATCCCTTTTCCCTTTCCCCCCCTTCTCACTCATAAAAGTTCCTTTTGGAAGTTTATTTCTGTGAAATAACATGTTAAACCATTGCAGCTTGTGTAAGTATATACCAACAAACTCCACTAGGTGGTGTTTTAGGGTAACTACATAAGCAAAGAGCTATGGAGGCTTGAATAAGATGAACTAGCAGACAATTTTGGAAATTGTTTAAAGGATGGAGTAACAGTAGAGCTTTATTGGACGTTTAGTGATTCATCTCCACTACACTAGGGTCTTTAATGTGGCAACAACAACTTTGGGTCACATTAATGTGTAGCAACATAAGGTGAGTCCTGGAAATATAAAGATACAGATTTAAATGCAGACATGAGTCATGGAACTTTTATGTACTGGTATATAAGGCAGCTGTATGAGCGATGTTTCTCAGTATTCATACAAATAGGAGAAGTTGCTTAGGGTAACTTTATAAGTAAGGATTGCTGAAGAGCCATTTTAAGTGATGAAGTAAGGTTATTCAACATGTCAGGAACAAGTGAAAATAGGAGGTAAACTAACACACAGTCAGGCACTGTGCGTTGTTTTTACACTTTTTGTATGTTTGAATGGTACTGCTGGTAACTTGTCAATATAGAAGGGAATATTTATTTATTTTGTTTCTTGTTTTTACTATTTTTCATTTCTTACTTTCATGTTTTATTTGTTGACAAAGTCAAATACTATTAAAAGTACAAAATGTGCTGTGTCTTTTATTCTTGGGGGGGGGGGGTTGGCCTTTTAAATCCTGTTACAGGGAACTAAGCATTGTAATTGAAATGTGATTTCAACTGTAATTGAAATGTGATTTTATTTAAAAAGTGGAAACTTGTTGATTCTTGTTGTTTGTCTGAAGAAGTCCTGCTAGGCACAGGATGAAAAGTGGAAATTAAAATTGAAGGCTTTACCTTTTAAAACTTTTATGTTTTGCTTGGTCCATTGAAGGTGGATATTGATACCATTTGGATTGTTTTAATAGAAGTGGTGCAGTGAGGGCATGTTCATTTGTCTCAGTTCTTTTTCTAGTTTGTAAATAAAGACTTATCATGGTATATGTGTGCAGCTGAAGGTAAGGTTGGAAATGTTTTGACTTCAGAGTGGGCTTTGATAATGTGGTTAGGTGTTTTACCTTGGAGTTTGTGATAAGGATGGGTGGGTGTGATGTGATTGGTCAGTAGTAAAATTATGTTGCAATGCTAGTTTTTGTGTATAGTAGAAGAGAAGGTGGTAAGCCTGGAGTTAATTTAAAATAATTTGAGGTGGTGATTGCATTGTGATGGTAGAGTAGAGTAAGATGCAAAAAAGTATAGTAGTGGGCATGTGAATTCAAGGGGGTGGATGTAAGGGAGAACAGATACATTTGGCTAAATAAAAGAAAGTAAGTTGTGTATGAAATGTGGGTGTGCACAAGGTTGGGTTGTATGTAATTGGATCGTAGGAATGAGGGGGAGTGGTTTGCTTTGGATAAGTGCAGAGGTGCTGGGGGAGGGTGGGATATGAGGGAAGGGCAGAGGAGCTGAGTGACTGGAGCGAACAGAGCGTGAAGAACCTCCCCAGATGGCTTACCACCATAAACAATCAGTGAGGTAGAATTTTCATGGATACAAAAGACAAGTTGTCTGAACTGTAAATACTTGTCTTGCATCACAGCATCTAATTTTATATGTATGGGCTTTTCAATGTCTTTCCAGGGATATGTTATACTAATAAGAGTGAAATATGCTGAAGTGTTAATGTAGCTTCACCTTCAGCAGTAAAAGGCCTATGAGTGAGGGTGAATGAGTGGGGTTGGGGATAGCCTTCCAGCAGATTTAACACTACAAAACAATGCACACTAGACTTAACAAATCTACAGAAACCACCTTGCTTAAATAGTACACCTATAAATATCACATGACTACATTCTAATTGCTAATAAAAACATGAACCCGTTACTTGTTGTTCTTTCGGCTTTTCCCGGTTAGGGGTTGCCACAGCAGAACTCTGGTCCACTAATGATTGGCAGTAGATTTTTACAAGTGCCGAGGTGTCAGCTCGATGCCCAACCTTCAGCAAAGGCACACCCATTTTACGCATGTCTTTCGAACGCCACTCGACCATGGGGAGGACATGTAGACTCCACACAGAAGGCGCTCCAGCCGAGAATCGAATGGGAGAACCTCTTGCTGTGAGGCAACAACGCTACTGCTGCACCACCACGGCTTAACATTAACCCGTTACTAAATTCTAAAAATTAAGTACATATCCTTATAAGCTATACGTATTCATGCACATGCTACATTGCATAAAAACCATTAATCTCTACATTATATGATTTTAAATGTAATGAACTACCTATAGAAATACATTTATTTAAGCCTGGGAAGACATTGGCATTTAACTTAATTTGCCACATAATTTCTCTATACTCTATTAGGTCTTCCCAAGGCCCACTTCTCATGTTTTGGGGAACATAGTCAATACCAAAAAACATAAAAGATTTATCAGGGTGGAGCTGGATATGCTTAAAAAAAGAAGTGCTTTTGTTTTTGTTCTTAATATCCAAATTTGTTTATAAATCCATCATTTAAACTTTAGTTTTCCCTGTATAGAAACAAGAACACTGTGAACAATTTGCCACATAAGTCAGTCTATTAGAGTTACAAGTACGATAAAAGGAGTAAATATTCTAAATGTCCCAATATTAATCATATCCTTTACCAAGATAAATCTACATTGCTTGCTACAACCAAATCTATGGGTACCACATCTTTTGTTGGAACTATATTTTGTATTTTTCACCTCCTTCTAAATATTTTTTTATAGATCTCCCTGTCCTATAAACTATTCAGGTTTTTTCACCCAGGGACTCTAGCCCCTTACCATAGCGTTGTCTTGCAATATTTTTGTGCCATACTAATTATCCCTTTAACAGTAGTTTCTTTTCTAGGTTCGACTAAAAACTCAACCAGTTACTCTGACATACTCTGATATCTGAAATCAATCCTGGACAGGGAAGGCACTCACTAGACAGCAGTCCAAATGTCTTCTTGGCCTCTTTCTATTCTGTGACCATTCCATCTCTAATTATTTGTTCCCAATACCTTGGTTCCTTTGCCAGCTTTCTCCAGTAAATTCCAACCCCTTCTTGCTCATTTTCTATACCCCTAATTGCATTCATCCCTAGCAGCAGAATCTCCTTTCTCCATTCTTGTGTTGACTTCATTCTTAGTATACTTATGATGAGAAACAGAATATAGTGTAACAGATTATAAGGTGAAATATAAACTGTAAACATTTAATAAAAAGCAATGCTTTCTCTAAGTAGATATGAAGTATGTCTACATAGAAACATAGACAAGTACTAAAGAATATCAGTTATTGGTTGACATAGTATGCTAAGAAGAAGAGGATGACAGAAAGCTACTATAACTATGTACAAGACTTATTGAATGTTAGCCATTGGTTCTAATTTCATTTTTATACTAATTAGACAGCTGTGTCATTGAAGATAACACCTTAAAAGCATTTTAAAAGCATTTTAGCCATTATTTTTAAAGTATCTGCATATGGCTTTATTGATGAGGTGATTATATGATACCCTTTTAAATTCCTACATTAAGGTGATGGATTTGATTTCATGGGGTAAATGGTTCCAGGTGAATGTCCTGAATGAAACTAAGTTCTTTTTCACCATTTTTTTAATGTGGACAGATAAGTATTATACTTTTTTTCTTGGCTACTCCTTAACGAGTATGATTTTTCTCTCATCTGCAGGTTTGTTGTCATTGGTGGGCAGCATCATGAGTTTGCAGTTTTAAATGGCAAATTGCTGTAAAGAAGTAAGGCCCTATTGTTACTGAGAACAATTCAATGTTATGCAGAATTCTCAGTGGGGGTGGGGGGTGCAGAAGTCAGTAAGGAGGTCAAAGATTTTAATTTCTGCAACATGCAGTTGTGAGTAGTGTGTGATGACAGTACAGCTAAAAGTGGCAGCCAGTAACCAAGTTTAGGAAAACCATGTTTTTGACTACTGTTTGATTTGCAATTGGTGATAGCATGAGATAATCCTTATAAGATAATATGAGTTGTGGCAGTACTTTGTTTATAATGTTACCCTTGTGAGTTAAAATTGTAAGAGATGGCTCTAGTGCAAGTCTGAAGTGTTTGTATTCTGAAACATTACTGATGGAGTTACTCTGTATATTGTTAATCTTAACATTTGGTAGGTCTGCTACTTTTTGAAGAGAGTAAAATAATATAGCATTTTGGGGGGGGGGTTGATAACCAGCTTATTAGTATGACATCACAGGCAGAGAGTGGAGAAAAATACTTGTAGCTGTGACTTCTGTTCTGAATGCGACTTGCTGTATCCCCCAAGTAAAATGAGTAACATATCAACTGCATGTAGTATGATTATGTGTGTGGGTAGAGCTTCATG